>NC_048566.1:23400347-23640347 GCF_013265735.2 Oncorhynchus mykiss | reverse complement strand
AAACTATCGGCCTATATCGAATCTTCCATCCCTCTCAAACATTTTAGAAAAAGCTGTTGCGCAGCAACTCACTGCCTTCCTGAAGACAAACAATTTATACGAAATGCTTCAGTCTGGTTTTAGACCCCATCATAGCACTGAGACTGCACTTGTGAATGTGGTAAATGACCTTTTAATGGCATCAGACCGAGGCTCTGCATCTGTCCTCGTGCTCCTAGATGTTAGTGCTGCTTTTGATATCATCGATCACCACATTCTTTTGGAGAGATTGGAAACCCAAATTGGTCTACACGGACAAGTTCTGGCCTGGTTTAGAGCTTATCTGTCGGAAAGATATCAGTTTGTCTCTGTGAATGGTTTGTCCTCTGACAAATCAACTGTATATTTCGGTGTTCCTCAAGGTTCCGTTTTAGGACCACTATTGTTTTCACTATATATTTTACCTCTTGGGGATGTCATTCGAAAACATAATGTTAACATTCACTGCTATGTGGATGACACACAGCTGTGCATTTCAATGAAACATGGTGAAGCCCCAAAATTGCCCTCGCTAGAAGCCTTTGTTTCAGACAGTGGACGGCTGCAAATGTTCTACTTTTAAACTCGGACAAAACAGAGATGCTTGTTCTAGGTCCCAAGAAACAAATAGATCTTCTGTTGAATCTGACAATTAATCTTGATGGTTGTACAGACGTCTCAAATGAAACTGTGAAGGAACTCGGCGTTACTCTGGACCCTGATCTCTCTTTTGACGAACATATCAAGACTGTTTCAAGGACAGCTTTTTTCCATCTACGTAACATTGCAAAAATCAGAAACCTTCTGTCCAAAAATGATGCAGAAAAATGAATCCATGCTTTTGTTACTTCTAGGTTAGACTACTGCAATGCTCTACTTTGCGCCTACCCGATAAAGCACTAAATAAACTTCAGTTAGTGCTAAATACGGCTGCTAGAATCCTGACTAGAACCAAACAATTTGATCATATTACTCCAGTGCTAGACTCCCAACACAGGCTTCCTGTTAAGGCAAGGGCTGATTTCATGGTGTTGCTGCTAACCTACAAAGCATTACATGGGCTTGCTCCTACCTATCTTTCCGATTTGGTCCTGCCGTACATACCTACATGTACGCTACGGTCACAAGACGCAGGCCTCCTAATTGTCCCTAGAATTTCTAAGCAAACAGCTGGAGGCAGGGCTTTCTTCTATTGAGCTCAATTTTTATGGAATGGTCTGCCTACCCGTGTGAGAGACGCAGACTCGGTCTCAACCTTTAAGTCTTTACTGAAGACTCATCTCTTCAGTAGGTCCTTTGATTGAGTGTAGTCTATTCCAGGAATGTGAAGGTGAACGGAAAGGCTCTGGAGCAACGAACAGCTCTTGCTGTCTCTGCCTGGCCGGTTCCCCTCTCTCCACTGTGATTCTCTGCCTCTAACCCTATTACAGGGGCTGAGTCACTGGCTTACTGGTGCTCTTCCATTCCGTCCCTAGGAGGGGTGCGACACCTGAGTGGGTTGAGTCACTGACGTGATCTTCCTTTCTGGGTTGGCGCCCCCCTTTGGGTTGTGCCGTGGTCGGAGATCTTTGTGGGCTAAACTCGGCCTTGTCTCAGGATGGTAAGTTGGTGGTTGAAGATATCCCTCTAGTGGTGTGGGGGCTGTGCTTTGGCAAAGTGGGTGGGGTTATATCCTGCCTGTTTGGTCCTGTCCAGGGGTATCATCGGATGGGGCCACAGTGTCTCCTGACCCCTCCTGTCTCAGCCTCCAGTATTTCTGCTGCAGTAGTTTATGTGTCGGGGGGCTAGGGTCAGTCTGTTACATCTGGAGTACTTCTCCCGTCTTATCCAGTGTCCTGTGTGAATTTAAGTATGCTCTCTCTAATTCTCTCTTTCTCTCTTTCTTTCTTTCTCTCTCTCGTAGGACCTGAGCCCTAGGACCATGCCTCAGGACTACCTGGCATGATGACTCCTTGCTGTCCCCAGTCCACCTGGCCGCGCTGCTGCTCCAGTTTCAACTGTTCTGCCTCCGGCTATGGAACCCTGACCTGTTCACCGGACGTGCTACCTGTCCCAGACCTGCTGTTTTCAACTCTCTAGAGACAGCAGGAGCGGTAGAGATACTCTTAATGATCGGCTATGAAAAGCCAACTGACATTTACTCCTGAGGTGCTGACTTGTTGCACCCTCGACAACTACTGTGATTATTATTATTTGACCCTGCTTGTCATTTATGAACATTTGAACATCTTGGCTATGTTCTGTTATAATCTCCACCCGGCACAGCCAGAAGAGGACTGGCCACCCCTCATAGCCTGGTTCCTCTCTAGGTTTCTTCCTAGGTTTTGGCCTTTCTAGGGAGTTTTTCCTAGCCACCATGCATCTACACCTGCATTGCTTGCTGTTTGGGGTTTAGGACAGCAACACAACCCAACCAAATCATGAGAAAACATAAAGATAATTACTTGACATATTGGAAAGAATTTACAAAAAAACTGAGCAAACTAGAATGCAATTTGGCCCTAGACAGAGAGTACACAGTGGCAACTGGCCGAAACTTAAGGAACGCTTTGACTATGTACAGACTCGGTGAGCATAGCCTTGCTATTGTGAAAGGCCGCTGTAGGCAGACCTGGCTCTCAAGAGAAGACAGGCTATGTGCACACTGCCCACAAAATGAGGTGGAAACTGAGCTGCACATCCTATCCTCCTGCCAAATGTATGACCATATTAGAGACACATGTTTCCCTCAGATTACACAGATCCACAAAGAGTTTGAAAAACAAACCCAATTTTGATAAACTCCCATATCTACTGTGTGAAATACCACAGTGTGCCATCACAGCAGCAAGATGTGTGACCTGTTGCCAGAAGAAAAGGGCAACCAGTGAAGAACAAACACCATTGTAAATACAACCATATTTATGTTTATTTATTTTCCCTTTTGTACTTCAACTATTTGCACATCATTACAACACTGTATATAGACATAATATGACATTTAAAATGTCTTTATTATTTTGGAGCTTCTGTGAGTTTTATGTTTACAGTTCGTTTTTATTGTTTATTTCACATTTGTTTGTTATGTACTTCACTTGCTTTGGAAATGTTAACATATGTTTCCCATGCCAATAAAGCCCTTGATTTGAACTGAATTGAGAGGGGGGGGGGGGGGGGGGAATAACATTTGAGAACTAAAAGAAAAACAACGGCGCTGGCCTACCAGTCGCCCGTCAAAGTTCTTAAATAACTTCACATTGATCAAAGAAAGCAGCGAATCCATGCGTAGTTCTGAGCTAGTGCTGATGACTAAGGCCCTGGTCGATGCTGGTTGACGTGATTTATACAGCTTCCTGGAGTGCCAATAAATGGAAAGACTGATTTGCCCGGTGTAGGAATGGGGTGGAATGCCTCTGCACTCGCTCCCTTTGATCTCTCCTGGTACTTACTGAGGAAATGAGCAACCTCGCTGCAGACAGTTTCTCACTGAGAGACCCATACAATACTACCTGGTCCTCCTGGAAAATGTCCAAAGCTAAAAGGACCAAATTGGTCGACACCAATGGTGTTTAATGGAAGCTGGAAGGGGCCATTTTTCCGTGTAACGCAGATTGTGGCACGTTGATATGGTATGGCTCTTTGCTGAGGTGGGGAGAAAAACATACATTTTGCCTGGCACTCTAATTATATTTATTGAGACTTTTTTACTTTCTGTCCAGATCTGAACATTACATTTCAGATTTATTTGCCCATCATCACATCTTAGGCTACCTCACCCTCACCCTCCTCCTCATCCTCTCTTCCTCCCTCTCCTTCGCTCCTTATTATGGGAACGTCTCAGCACATACTTTTTTGCCTTACTAGATCTGGCAGCGGTCCTGGACGAGGGATGATATTTAGGTTGATCATAGGAAGTGACACGCCGGGTTTCCCCTGAGGCCAGTGGCTGAGTGAGCAACTCAATTAACAGCAAACCGCCTCAGACAGGGCAGGCCAGGCCTGATCCCTGGGAGCTCCGGGGAGAAGGAGGGGGAGGAGGGAGATCAGCTAAGCACTGCTCGTCCTCCCTCCACCCTACGTGGGCAGGGGATGGAATGAGTGCTGGGCCTGGCTTGGCCTTGCTGGGCATGGCTGGGCCTGGATGTCGGTCTGAGCCTAAGCCATGGGGCAGGGTGACAGTGTGCTCCAGTTGTTCTGATGATTCACCATGTCCTCCTACAGGGGGCCCGGGGGCAGCACATGCCACACGCACAGATGACTGGACAGCAGCTTTGTTCCATTATCAATGGGCCGGAGGGTGTAAGCGAGCATGAACATCACAAGCCCCCCATAGCGAGCCCCGTTAGGCCTACAGAGGAGACCTCCGGTGTGGTTGGAGATAAGGCCAGATTATGGCTGTCCAGCTGGGACACAGATAGGGCTCAGGAGTCTGAGAACAGATAGCTAGTTGTATCCAGGGTTCAAAAGGGGAGCCTAGAGTCAAAGTGCAATCCCATCCTATAGCATGGAGCAGATAGGAAGTGCAGGCACCCACGGGCAGAGCAGAAGCAGGATTAAAACCAAAGTTTTCTCAACGACATCTAAGACATTCTGTGTCTCTGCATCTTTTTAACTGAAGGAGACACAACAGGATCAGGACCTGTGAGGGCAAAGCCTTCAAAAACAGTGCGGTCTGTGACATATATGTCCACTAAACAGACTCAAATACAGCAATCAATCACACTGCAGCATATCTGACTGGCTGCTGTCACTGCTACCATCTCTGTTCTCTCTCCTCTCTTCTCCTCTCATTTCCTCTCCTCTCTCCTTTCCTTGGTCTACAGATATTACCTACAGATGACTGCAGCAGTAAAGTACTCAAACACGTCCCTCCATCCCTCAATCCCTCCATCCCTCGCTCTGTCCAACTCAACTACCTCCTAGTTCCTCTAGCCTAGTTGCCGTGGCGATGGCGGAGGGCAGGCCCTGACCTGCAGACTCTCCAAAAGGATAATGAGCTTCATCATGGCGTGGGTGGGCAGGGTTCAGCTTCCTCCAACACACAATGAGCTCACTTTACTCACTTTTTAAACTGAAACCTCAAAAGCATTTTTTTCCCCATTCTCTTCGTCGACCAAATCTGGTAACCGAGGACAAAAAGTACAAGAAGTTCAGAAATACAAAAAAAAAAACTTGAAGCTCGTTGGTGATGACCATCAGTGAGGAGCAGAGCGGGATCAGAGCAGAGTCGTAAACATTATGAAATGAGACACCCGCCGACATTTTGAGGTCAGTGTCACTTCCTGCTCTTCAGCTCTGGCTCCTCAGCGTTTCTGATTGGCTGTATTAGCGAGAGGGGACACAGAGTGCCTACCTTGTCTCTAATTAACAGTGACAAACAATGCAACAAACAAAACAACATATGAGATGCATAAATCCTTTCTGAAGGCGCTGAGTGGTACAAACATGCTAGTCAACCTTCCCTTCTCCTCCCCCTCTCCCCTCTCCCTTCCGTTCTTCTCCCCCTCTCCCCTCTCCCTTCTCCCTTCCCTTCTTCTCCCCCTCTCCCCTCTCCCTTCTCCCTTCCCTTCTTCTCCCCCTCTTCCCTCTCCCTTCCCTTCTTCTCCCCCTCTCCCCTCTCCCTTCTCCCTTCTCCCTTCCCTTCTTCTCCCCCTCTCCCCTCTCCCTTCCCTTCTTCTCCCCATCTTCCCTCTCCCTTCCCTTCTTCTCCCCCTCGCCCCTCTCCCTTCCCTTCTTCTCCCCCTCTCCCCTCTCCCCTCTCCCTTCCCTTCTTCTCCCCCTCTACCCTCTCCCTTCCCTTCTTCTCCCCCTCTCCCTTCCCTTCCCTTCTCCCTCCCCCTCCCCCTCTCCCTCCCCCTCCCCCTCCCCCTCTCCCTCTCCCTCTCCCTCCCCCTCCCCCTCCCCCTCTCCCCTCTCCCTTCCCTTCTCCCCCCAGCCCCTAGCCCCTGGTGTCTGCTGTAATAAACTGGAAGGTAAACAGGGCTGGGATTTTGGCCATCAAACGCTTGTCATCTTCCCAGAGCAGGCAGGGAACAGAGGTGGCCAAGGGAGACAGTTGTTGCCGCATTGTATTCTGAGAGAGAGAGAGAGGGAGTGTGTGTGTGTGTGTGTGTGTGTGTGTGTGTGTGTGCATGTGCGGGGGGGTCTGATGGGATAGACAGAGGTTGAGAGGACAGTCACTCACAGTAGTGGGACTTGTCAGGAGCAGACGCTGTCAAGCATGGACACCTGTGACAGCGGTGTCACACCCGGAGTGAGCCGGCGTGTCCCCTGCCACGGTGGAGATTACAATGATCACCATCCTCACTGTATGGTCCCCACATGACACACTAGACAGACAGACAGACAGACAGACAGACAGACAGACAGACAGACAGACAGACAGACAGGCAGACAGGCAGGCAGGCAGGCAGGCAGGCAGGCAGGCAGGCAGGCAGGCAGACAGACAGACAGACAGACAGACAGACAGACAGACAGACAGACAGACAGACAGACAGACAGACAGACAGATGGGATAGAGTCTATTCTTTCATTGCAATGCTGCTATTTCTATTTTATTCAGATAGGAACTTCATTCTGAATTCAGTCGTGAAGACTGAAAACTCCAAGGGAGGATGTCCTCAGGTGAATGTGAGAGTGGGTTTTTAGGGACATGGGAATTGAAGTGCACTCATGCATACAAGAGTTGTTGATATAATCTTCAGCGGCAGAATGATAGTCCACCTGAGAGCTCTCACACACTAGCCGAAAAAACTAAGTTAAGAGGGACACCTTTCCAAGTACCATTTATCCGTACTCCAGAACTACCTGAATAGCGCCTTATAATAACTTGCTGGGTGGGACAAGGAATACCAAAGAAAAGAGCCGCTGTATAAAGTCATTATGGAGACTTAAACATCTGTGGTCAGTGAAAAATGTCTTATCACAACCTTGATAATGTCTTCTCATTTGACTTCCAAAGGGGCGTTGTTCCCCAGTTAGCCGTTAAAGGAACAGGTGTGAATGTGACCTGGTGGCTTGAATACTGAACCTGCCGTGGCATCCATTCGGAGGCGCGGGTCCCCACGGAGATCAGTGGAGGGATCTGGGAGGGATCTGCAGCCACGGCCTCTCAGTCTCTCAAACAGACCCATAATGATGCCTCTCAGCGGGGCGCTGATTTCATCAGGGCTTTGATGTGACCGCTAATCGCTGATGACAGACAGGGCAGTGTAGGGAGACTCTTTCCTTTCCTCACATCATCAAATAAACAGAGAGAGAGAGAAATTGAAGAAATTGAGAAACCTATCCAACAGAAAACATAGAGACCCAGAAAACGTGAGCCTACAGTATGCCTTCAATATGGTGAATCGCTAAAACAATACAGAAATAGACTACGGAAAAAGAAGAAACAGCACGTCAGAATCAGCTCAATGTAATTGAAGAATCCATAGAATCTAACCACTTCTGGGAAAATTGGAACACACAAAAAAAAACACAAAGATGTTTCTTTCCAAAACAGAGATATATGGATAAACGACTTATCCAATCTTTTTCTCCCAATAATAAAGAACAAACAGCAAAAACATATACATGATAAAATACAAATCTTAGAATCAACTATTAAAGACTACCAGAACCAACTGGATTCTCCAATTACATTGAATGAACTACAGGACCAAATATGTTATATTTATTTATCTAGGCAAGTCAGTTAAGAACAAATTCTTATTTACAGTGACGACCTACCAGCCAAGCCTAGATGACAGTGGGACAATTGTGTGTCGCCCTATGGGACTCCCAATCTCAGCTGGATGTGATGCAGCCTGGATTTGAACCAGGCACAGCAGTGATACCTCTTGCACTAAGATACAGTGCCTTAGGCCACTGCGTAACTCAGGAGCACCTACAAATCAAAAAGGCCTGTGTGTGTTTATGGTATCCTAAATGAAATGATAAAATATACAGACCAGAAATTACAACTGGCTATTAAACTCTTTAACATCATCCTCAGCCCTGCCATCTTCCCTAATATCTGGAGCCAAGGACTGATCACTCCAATCCACAAAAGTGGAGACAAATTTGACCCCATTAACTACAGTGGGATATGTGTCAACAGCAACCTTGGGAAAATCCTCTGCATTATCTTTAACAGCAGACTCATACATTCCTCAGTGAAAACAATGTACTGAGCAAATGTCAAATTGGCTTTTTACCAAATTACCGTAATACAAAAAAGTTTTTGACTCAATTTGGCATGAGGGTCTGCTATACAAATTGATGGAAAGTGGTGTTGGGGAAAAACATACAACATTATAAAATCCACGAACACAAACATCAGGCATGTGGTTAAAATTGGCCAAAAACACACGTCTTTCCACAGGGCCGTGGGGTGAGACAGGGATGCAGCTTAAGCCCCACCCTCTTCGACAAATATATCAACAAATTGGTGAGGGCACTAGAAAAGTCTGCAGCACCCGGCTTCACCCTACTAGAATCTGAAGTCAAATGTCTACTGTTTATTGATGATCTGGTGCTTCTGTCTCCAAGCAAGGAGGGCCCACAGTAGCACCTAGATCTCCTGCACAGATTCTGTCAGACCTGGGCCCTGACAGTAAATCTCAGTAAGACAAAAAATAACGGTGTTCCATAAAAGGTCTTGTTGCCAGGACCACAAGTACAAATTCCATCTAGACACCGAAAGGCCGCCGTAGGCAGACCTGGCTCTCAAGAGAAGACAGGCTATGTGCACACTGTCCACAAAATGAGGTGGACACTGAGCTGCAACTCATGCCAAATGTATGACCATATTAGAGACACATATTTACCTCAGATTACACAGACCCACAAAGCATGGAAAACAAGTCCAATTTTGATAAACTCCCATATCTATTGAGTAAAATACCACAGTGAAATATATGTACATCGTCACAACACAGACATAATGACATTTGAAATGTCTTCATTATTTTGGAACATTTGGGAGTTTAGTGTTTACTGCAGATTTTTGTTGTTTATTTCACTTTTGTTTGTTATCTATTTCACTTCCTTTGGCAATGTAAACACTATGTTTCCCATGCCACTATCCCCTTGAATTGAGAGAGAGAGACCCTTATTGTGTTTCTCATGCTGCTGCCCCACTACTGAAGGACCCACCCCTCCACCACCACCAGCGGCTTTGGGAGGATTGATTTAATCTGACCCTCGCAGAAGTCGCTGCTAAATCCACATTAGCCGCTCCAGGATTAACCAGAGAGAGGGATAGGGGCCTAAACTTGTTAAGGTGATCTGGCGCCAAGCTAGGCAGAGGACTTTCTCTCTGAGCTGATGGGAAGACAACCTTTCCCTGGTACCATATGTACACATTCCTGGTTCACATACTACTCTCCTTCCTGTGTGCTGGGTTATAATGCTGGTGTGCCATGTCCCAAAATAATTCAAAATAATGCCATGCCATGTTTGAATATAACATTAAAACTGATGCTTAGGAACGCTTAAGGTCTGTCACATTGTATTATGTTGTCTGTCTCACACATATCAGGACACACACACACATACATGTATGTACACACACACACACACTCTCACCACCCCCCCTTGTTCCAATTATGACCCTGTATCTCACTTTCCACCACTGGGTTGGCAGCCCGGTGGACCAACCATAATATTTCCCATGTGGCAGTCACAACAGGTTTGACTCTTCGTCCTGACCAGTCAGTGCACATCGATTTAACAGGTTTCAGCTGCGGTGCAGGCATGTCAAACCATGAGTACACAAGTCAATCATATTTCAGTTGGAGCATGCAGGGGCTAACCACAACCCAACATCACCCTTCCCCCTCCCTCGCTCCTTTCTACCTCTCCCTCCTCCCTTCTTTCTCCCATTTCAGTCTTTGGGGCAAACAGCACTGGGAACGCTTAGTGAATCAAATGAGCTGTTCACACGGGAAACCCTCACACACACCCTATGGATGGTGAATGTTCATGAATATGTTTAGATTGAGGTGAACCGCAAAAAAACTGTTTTCACATGGAGGTAGTTTGCTGGAATAAAAACGCAAGGTTCCATAGTGATTTTTCTTTAAATAAAATGTTTTTAAAATGTCCAGAACTGAATGGTTCTGGGTCTATAGGAGTCCTTAGAGTGAATAAATTGTTGATTCATGTTTTCCTGAAATACGATAATGATGAACAGCTGGGAAACGGATGTTGTTCATTTATAGGTGTTTAGCCTTCTTAATTGGGAGAATAAGACTTCATCTTTGTTTAAGAATTCCATTCAACAGTAAATTAGGCTATATTCTACAGACCGTTATCAATAACACATCACAGTACACAATAAAGTGTTACAGTGGCTTGCTAAAGTATTCACCCCCTTGGATTTTTAACCCAATTTTGTTTCCTTACAACCTGGAATTAAAATTGATTTTTGGGGTGTTTGTATCATTTGATTTACACAACATGCCTACCACTTTGAAGATGCACTTTTTTTTTTATTATTATTGTGAAACAGACAAGAAACAAGACAAAAAAACAGAAAACTTGAGCATGCATAACTATTCACCCCCCCCCCCCCCCCCCCCCAAAAAAAAAATCTATACTTTGTAGAGACTACTTTTGCAGCAATTACAGCTGCAAGTCTCATGGGGTATGTCTCTATCAGCTTGGCACATCTAGCCACTGGGATTTTTGCCCATTCTTCAAGGCAAAACTGTTCCAGCTCCTTCAAGTTGGATGGTTTCCACTGGAGTACAACAATCTTTAAGTCATACCACAGATTCTCAATTGGATTGAGGTCTGGGCTTTGACTAGGCCATTCCAATACATTTAAATGTTTCCCCTTAAACCACTCAAGTGTTGCTTTAGCAATATGCTTAGTGTCATTGTCCTGCTGGAAGGTGAACCTCTGTCCCAGTCAGGAAGACTGAAACAGGTTTCCCTCAAGATTTTCCCTGTATTTGGCGCCATCCATCATTGCTTCAATTCTGACCAGTTTCCCAGTCCCTGCCAATGAAAAACACCCCCACAGCATGATGGTGTTCTAGGGGTGATGAGAGGTGTTGGGTTTGCGCCAGACCTATTTTTTTCTTTAAGCAATGCCTTTTTTTCTGGACACTCCCATGAAGCCCAGCTCTGTGGAGTGTACGGCTTAAAGTGGTCCTATGGACAGATGCTTCGCAGCTCCATCAGGGTTATCTTTGGTCTCTTTGTTGCCTCTCTGACTAATGCCCTCCTTTCCTTGTCTGTGAATTTTGGTGGGCGGCCCCCTCTTGGCAGGTTTGTTGTGGTGCCATATTCTTTCCATTTTTTGAATAATAGATTTAATGGGGCTCTGTGGGATGTTCAAAGTTTCAGATCTTTTTTTTAAAACCCAACCTTGATCTGTACTTCTCCACAACTTTGTCCTTGACCTGTTTGGAGAGCTCATTGGCCATCATGGTGCAGCTTGCTTGGTGAAGCCCCTTGCTTAGTGGTGTTGTCACGATCGTCATATGGAATGGACCAAAGCACAGCGTCGTATGCATAAATTCTCTTTTAATGAATGAACACAGAACAAAAAAACAACAAAATCAACGACCGAAACGTGACGCTATACAAATAGTGCTGACAGGCATTCTTTAAACAAGTCATTTTTTTCATTTCACTTCACCAATTTTGACTATTTTGTGTATGTCCAGACTCTGGGGCCTTACAGAACAGGTGTATATATACCATGTGACAGATCATGTGACACTTCGATTGCGCACAGTTGGACTTTTTTTTTTTTTACTAATTATGTGACTTCTGAAGGTAATTGGTTGCACCAGATCTTATTTATGGGCTTCAGGGCAAAGGGGGTGAATACATATGCACCACTTTTCTGTTTTTCATTTCTTTGAAATTTTTTAAACAAGTCATTTTTTTCATTTCACTTCACCAATTTGGACTATTTTCTGTATGTCCAGTACATGAAATCCAAATAAAAATCAATTTAAATTACAGGTTGAAATGCAACAAAATAGGAAAAACACCAAGGGGGGTGACTGCTTTTGCAAGGCACTGTAGATACAGTTGAAAAAGGAAGTTTACATACACCTTAGCCAAATATATTTAAACTCTGTTTTTCACAATTCCTGACATTTAATCCTCGTAAATATTCCCTGTCTTAGGTCAGTTACGATCACCACTTTATTTTAAGAATGTGAAATGTCAGTATAATAGTAGGAAATTATTTCTTTCACCTTTTATTTCTTTCATCACATTCCTTGTGGGTCAGAAGTTGACATACAGTCAATTCGTATTTGGTAGCATTACCTTAAAATGTTGAACTTGGGTCAAACGTTTTGGGTAGCCTTCCACAAGCTTCCCACAATAAGTTGGGTGAATTTTTGCCCATTCCTCATGACAACCCTGGTGTAACTGAGTCGGGTTTGTAGGCCTCCTTGCTCGCACATGCTTTTTCAGTTCTACCAACACATTTTCTATAGGATTGAGGTCAGGGCTTTGTGATGGCCACTCCAATACCTTGACTTTGTTGTCCTTAAGCCATGTTGCCACAACTTTGGAAGTATGCTTGTGGTCTTTGTCCATTCGGAAGACCCATTTGCGACCAAGCTTTAACTTCGTGACTGATGTCTTGAGATGTTGCTTCAATATATACACACAAGTGCACAAGTCCCTCCCGCAGCAAAGCACCCCCCAACATGATGCTGCCACCCCCGTGCTTCACGGTTGGGATGGTGTTCTTCGGCTTGCAAGCCTCCCCTTTTTTCCTCAAACATAACGATAGTCATTATGGCCAAACATACCACAAACGTGGTACCTTCAGGCATTTGGAAATTCCTCCCAAGGATGAACCAGACTTGTGGAGGTCTACATTTTTTTTTCTTCTGAGGTCTTGGCTGATTTCTTTTGATTTTCCCATGATGTCAAGCAAAGAGGCACTGAGTGTGAAGGTAGGCCTTGAAATACATCCACAGGTACACCTCCAATTGACTAAAATTATGTCAATTAACCTATCAGAAGCTTCTAAAGCCATTTTCTGGAATGTTCCTCTAATGTCCATCGTTTGAATGAGACCAAGATGCAGCGTGAGGTAGGTTACTAATTTTCTTTAATGATAACCAGGAAAACCAAGAAAGAGAAAACCAACAGCCTTGTAGGGCTCAACAGCAACAATACAAGAACAAGATCCCACAACATAGGTGGGAAAAAAGACTAAGTATGATTCTCAATCAGAGACAACGATAGACAGCTGCCTGTGATTGGGAACCACACTCGGCCAAACGCAAAGAAATACAAAACATAGAATACCCACCCAAATCACACCCTGACCAAACCAAATAGAGACATAAAAAGGCTCTCTAAGGTCAGGGCGTGACAGTTCCAAGCTGTTTAAAGGCACAGTCAACTTAGTGTATGTAAACTTCTGACCCACTGGAATTGTGATACAGTGAATTATAAGTGAAATAATCTTGTCTGTAAACAATTGTTGTAAAAATGTAATGTGTCATGCACGAAGTAGATGTCCTAACCGATTTGCCAAAACTATAGTTTGTTATCAAGAAATTTGTGGAGTGGTTGAAAAATGAGTTTTAATGACTCCAACCTAAGTGTATGTAAACTTCCGACTTCAACTGTGTATCTGCTGGGGGGCAAGGAGAATCATAGTTCCACTGAAACCATTGACAACTGCGACAACTATTTGGTTGTAATGTCACCACCTCTTGAAGAGCGTAGGCAGAATAGCACAATTCCCATTATTCCTTGCAAAACAATTGCACACATTTAGCTCTACCATCAGAGTTATTATTTATTTATTTAACTAGGCAAGTCAGTTAAGAATAAAATCTTATTTTCAATGATGGCCTGCCCCGGCAAAACCTGGGCAAATTGTGCACCGACCTATGGGACTCCCAATCACGGCCGGTTGTGAACAGCCTGGAATCAAACTAGGGTCTGTAGTGACATCTCTAGCACTGAGATGCAGTGCCTTAGACCACTGAGCCACTCTAGTTCCCAAAATAGTTAACATTTATTTAACAATCCTTTGAAAACTGCATGTCGGTGTCAATGGTTTGAGTGGAGCTGGTGGTCTCCTTGCCTCCCAGAAACCAAATCGAACGCTCTGCACCGTATTGTGACGTTTCATTGATAATGACCTATACAAACAATATAGAGTAACAGCATATCTGGGCTTAACCATCTTTTAGGGACTTTGATACAGTCACGGATACATTTCACAGATCCCCTCTCTGACCCTCAGGGGCCAACTAGCTGATATAAATAAAATGTAACGCAACTGGTCAACCTTCCCTCATTCACGTCTCGGAGCTCTCACATGATCATTTATCAGCACCACCAATCTATTTTCATTTCACAGGAGGTCCTTTTTCATTTTAATTCATGGGGCCCACTTAATATGAGCACGATCCATTTTAATACAACACACGTTATGTGGAACGGTTGTACCCTTGAGCAATGTACTTTACCTGCCGACATTCCTCTGGTGCAGAGCTCAGCTCAGAAAATGGTTTCCAGAATTTGTGAGTCACTTGGGATGAAAGTCGGAGCCAAACCAAATTAATAATAATACAAATATTTTCATAAGGGTCTGGACCCTTTTTCTCTCTCCTCTTTCCCCCCTTCCCTCTATCTCCGTTTGGTAGAAGGCCCAATTTACAGAAAGGAAAGCAGCATTGTCTGGGCAGGGGAGCGGTAAGCCATCCCTTTATTGGCTGCTGCTTTTAGTGCTGATGCGGGGAGCTGTGCGGAGCGGCGTAGACGGTACCTCAGCCTCAGCAGTGTGAAATGTAATTAAGTCAGTGAAGTAAGTGGGGTGTCTCCGGGTGGAATTACACCCAGCCTGGCAGAGCCTTGCCTGAGTGTGACGAGGGCTGTGGAGTTCCTTTGGGTCACTATCCCTAATCAGAGCTTGGATCCTACCAAGGATGTAGCTGCCCACGCAGAGGAAGAAGCACAGGAAATGAAGATGGGGAGAGAGTGGAGGGGAGTTGACTCCAAGAGTTGTTCCTAGGCAAAAAGGAATCCGGCCAGGAAGAGGATGAAAAATGCAATCAGGAAATACTGGAAGGAAGGCAGTAGCAACAACGACTGGCTGGCTAATAATAGGACAGTGATAAGAGAGAGACAATAAGAATGATGGCTGTGACTCCAAAGCAATGTGCAGTCCAACTTTTCAGTGCCAATGCCTGGCAATATGTCAGCGGTTTAAAGTGCTTATGTTGGAAATTCAATGAGGACAAGCCATTTTGCAGGCAGTATTGATGGTGAAACAATACATTTTTATTCAAGCACCTCTTCTCTTAGTGGCATAGACTACTATAATACATAAACCATAACAGCGTTCAAATATGTATCAAATCGTTTTGTCAGAAACATTAGTTTGGCAGTACCAGTGAATTATCATAATATGAATATGATTATAATCATCCTTTATTGAGTTTCCCTTGTTGAATAGAATACATTTTCAGATGTATTTTTCCAATATAATATGAGAATAGGAAAAATTATCTTGAGGTGTTTTCAACATGGAACAAGGGATTTGGTCAGAATCCCCCATCTTGACTTTGATCCTTTTGACCTTGTAACAATCTACTCTGAAAATCCCAATCTGTCCCCCCTCCTTTTCCACAGGGACAGATCAAGAGACCAAAAGGAAGCCTACATGATGTGTACGTGCCTCGTCTTTGAATCCAAACAACCTTTACCTCATTCTCCAAAACACAATCTGTTTGTCTGCCCTCTTCACCTAAGGAGTCCCAAACAACAGATGCTCATCTTGGGCTCCGACAACAGGGGATCGGTGACTCAGAGGAAAAAAACACTCCTCCAGATGTGTAAAAACATAACAAGGCCAGTGTTTTCAGTGTCCGGAGAATTTCCTTCCAACCTTGGTCTTTAAAACTCAACCCAACCTGCTTCCCATTCACCACTTGGCTCGAAGCAGGAACCAACACGACTCAGGAGTGACGTCTATTTTCTAAACCTCTGAGGTTATGACACTGGTATCTTCAAAGAATATCGAAGGGAGGACAGTTGGAGCCAATAGTAGATTGTTGATCCGGCACAGTTATTTAAAACAACCATGTGTTTTGCCAATCATGAACTGTTTTTAGTCAAGCGGCAGGAGGCTAGTGAAATGGAAAGGATCCTCTGACCCTTGAAACAGCTGAGGAAAACTTGCCAATCTTTAACTTGGCCTTTCTTTGCCAGTCTCTTGCACACAGAGGGGGCCTTTGTGGTTTGCTCCCCCCACGGTTGGCAGCTGTGGCTTAGCAACCAGTCATCCATAGAGGGGCACATTTCGCCGTTTTGGGAGAGGTTGAGAAAGCAGCAGTGTTTTTGTCTCTTCTCTTTTTCCCATCAAGCACTGTCCATCTCTGGGTTCTCACAAATCTGGTGAGTCACCTGTTGAGGGTTGTCCATGCTGCCAAGGGGGGTTGTTGATTGGCCGGAGTGTGTGTTTGCATCACTCTCCTGTCATCCAAACAGACTCTCTTTTGTTTGCTTATAGTTTGTTCTATTTCAATATCGAGACCAACAAAATTACATATTGTTTACTAACCACATGTATTCATATCCCTGCTCCAAAGTACAATCTGTTGCAAATGTGAGCGATTATGATCATAATTGTAGATAAGTAACACAACATCACTGTCCGATGAAAACCTTGTAACCCAAAGCAGTAATTCCCCTCAATGTACTCTGACATTTCATGTTCCAAGAAAATGTAGCAAATTTAGCTTCTGAAGATTCAAAATTGTATATTCATTAATGGGCAAATATAGCAGTTTTTTTCAATTTCCTGAAAAGTTTCTGTTTTGGAGATGAGAAATTTCCCTCTGACAGCGACAGGTGTGTTTGTGTTAAAAGCGGAGGGAAGTATTACTGTGATTCTGAAGCATACAGTATGGGTGTAGCTTTCAGGCTCTTTAGATGTCAAATATAAGTGTAATTACAGTATAGTGTATGTCATGTTTGCATTGCCTATATGCATCAGTCCCTCATTAGGCAGGGAGTTAGTATATTGAATCCTTTCCAAACGTTGTAATCAAAATCCTCCCCAAATCTGTTGGAAGCAATGTCAGTCCAGGAATTCCCTTTGGGTAGTAAATATAAATATTGCCTTTAACGGTTGGTGATGTTTTGCAGGGCCTTTGGAGGAATCAGCACTCACTCTGTGTTCCACAGTCTCCTTCCTACTTTCCCTCCAGGCTCTCCCAGTCTTGTGCAAACCAACTGTGACATCCACCTTTTGTAGCTAAGATGGCTTGACCAATAAGTGATGAACGCTCACATTTTTAATTTAGGAGACTGATGAAAAATTTACTGTGGCAACGCAAGACCTTGATTTAAAACAACCCTCCTCCTTCCTGCTCCCTTTCTCCACAACAAATTGTCACTCTGCCTCTCATATAAATATGTGTGCCTTGCACTCGCTAGGAAAGAGGAGGGAGAGGGGTTGATCCCTAAACTCTGAGAGGCTGGGCGGGCGGCCCAGAAGCTGCTCCAACCGGAACACCTCTTCTCCCCATGTTGGTTTGGGGTCCACCTCCGTGATCTTCCTTCGTCTACCCCTGCTCAGCATAATACCTCCTGAAAGGTAGCTAACTATTAATAGAGCTCACACAGCACTGCAGTCATACAGATGGCCCCGCAGCACTGTGACTAAGTAGAACTGATGTCTCTAGTGACAAGTGCTCGTGTTGCTGTCACCCAAAACGTGCAGACACTCTGCATACATTACAGACTGCTGGTTTCTTCTCCTCTCCGTCCCCCCCATTCCCCCTCCATTCTGGAGGGCGCCACAGCTGCCCCAAAGGGAATTCCAAATGAGGGGAACTGTCAGGGTTTGTTTGCTGCAGGCCTTGATTTTACACTATTATTTTGCAGATGGAGAGAGAGAACCGGGAGCTTGTTCTGGAGAGTCCAGCCCAGAGCAGAGAGCTACTAGTGGACGCTGCCTCTCTCGCCTCAGATCTGGCATGGTGGTCCAGACACTCTTAAACACAGATAATGGTATGGTGGTCCAGACACTCTTAAACACAGATAATGGTATGGCAGGAACAGGAATGCAAGACGTTTTCATGCCCTGAAAACAGCCTGTCTGTTAGAGGTTCAGAAGCCAAGACAACCCGACAAAGCTCTTTCTCTCTCTCTCTCACATCCCTCTACACATAGCCATCTGTTCTTCATTCATTTTTCTCAAGCGCAGCTGCATATGTAAATAATCCATGATGTCTCCTGTTAGATGGGTGGATCCTCCCGACCAGGGCATCTTGTGTTGTCTGTGAAAGCACTAAGCACTCTCTCCTCTGGTGCTCTCAGCTCAGTGCAGGACCAGGCTACTTTAAAGTCATGTTGCTGTTCATCTGGGCCATGGGCAACAGTAAGGCAGGAAGACTGTCTCCAGCTGATAGGGTCTCCCTCTTCTCTGAGTCAGAGTGACTGGCAGGCAGGGCTTCAACCTCTGCCCAGCTAACCAAACACAAGCATAAAAACTGTATCTTATCTCAAAGTGCTAAGATATTTGTTCCAGGTCAATGAGTGTTTTCTGCTGTTGTTTTCTGTATGTTTGAGTCTGTATGTTAGAGCGTCCCAAATAGCACCAACCCATTTCTTCTTCCCTCGTGGAAAACCATCAACTCTGCCATCCCCAAGAAAGACTGACAACCGACCAGCCACATAGGTGTACAGGCACATCGACCAGAACAAACATAAAGCTGGAGTCAGAAGGAGAAAAGGGGGAAAGGGAACAGGGAAAAAGAGGGAGAAATGGGAGAGGGGAGCCCCTAATTATGGCAGTGGCTTGACATGGTATGGAAAGTGACAGTGGACAAGTCATCCATTATTTATAGCAACGCAGCAGAGCTGTATTATTTATGTTTTCAGCAGCGTGAGCAGTGAGGGATCATGGCACAAAACAAGCAGCCAGTCACAGCCCATTCCAGTGACTGGCAGCAGGGCAACAGGGCAACAGGGCCTGCCGGTGCAGTGTGGTGTGGTGGAGGTACTGTAGCTAGCTGCATGGTGCTGGGTGGGCTGGACACTGCACCACAGAGGCATACGGCTGGGACAAGCTGTCTCTGAGTATCTCTCTCTCTATCTAGTCAGGTGGATGATATGCTCTGTCAGTCTCTATAGGCTCCTCTCAAAACATAGAAGATATGAGTAAAATATAGTGTCAATAGCTACAGTATCATATCACCTAAAGGTGATCTAACACGTATTCCTGCAGTGCAGATATATATTTCCAGACACTCCGTCAGCACTGTATATAGGGTATGTCATTGCTAGAGGGAAGAGTGGGTAAAATAAGCACTATAATAATCATAAAGTGGTGATAGAGCCAAAAATCAATTGACACATTCATCAGCAAGTGACAGAAATACTGATCTGAATGTGAGATTCCCAGTAATCTATTCTTATGTTCAATATGATCAGTGTCATTGCCTCTGATATGTATCTGAAGTGAGAGAGGGAAAGAGGGAAAGAGGGAAAGAGAGAGAGAGAGAGAGAGAGAGAGAGAGAGAGAGAGAGAGCACTAGAGAGAGAGTGAGCGCTAGAGAGAGCAAGCTCAAGAGAGAGAAAGCGAGAAAGCGAGAGAGAGCAATAGAGAGAGGAAACAGAGAAACACATGTGTACCTGGCAGGCCAGAGCGTAGCACTGCAGATTGGGCATGGCAGATAGCGGGGGCCTGACTTGACTCTATGGAATGCGAGTCACTATTACCAGGTGTTGCTAATGGTGTGGACCACCTGAGTCAAAAGACCCTTGCATTATTAATAACTTGGTCAATTTGCTCCAGTTTTCTTATCAAGAGGGTCTTACTGTACAGCAAGTGATGTAGCCTACAGTGATCCCACCCTCATCTTTTGGAATGTTACTGTAGCTAGATCTCTATGCTCCTCTACATGACCACCTGACCACCCTGTAACAGACCACCCTGTAACAGTCAGCGTTGGGGAGTAAATTATTACATGTAAGGGATTGCTACCAGCAAATATATTTTAATCAAATTACAGATACTTTTGAAAAACTAGATGATTACTTTGAGTATTACTTTAAATTCAGAAAGGATATTTGCGTTAAAAAAAACGTTGACACTTGTTCTCAATGACATTCAAATTAGCATTGAAAAAAGGCGCAAATTTAAGTTCCACATGAGGGAGTCAGACCTCAAGTCAGAGACCACTATGATGACACACAAAATGTGTTTGATGACAAGGACATGAGGGGAAACAGAGGGTTAAATACACACCTACATACAACAAACCATCTCTGACAAGGACATGAGGGACAACAGAGGGTTAAATACACACCTACATACAACAAACCATCTCTGACAAGGACATGAGGGACAACAGAGGGTTAAATACACACCTACATACAACAAACCATCTCTGACAAGGACATGAGGGACAACAGAGGGTTAAATACACACCTACATACAACAAACCATCTCTGACAAGGACATGAGGGGAAACAGAGGGTTAAATACACATGTAATGAATGGGATTGGAACCAGGTGTTTAGGAAGACATAACCAATGGAAAATGAAAAAAAAATCAATGATGGCTAGAAGGCCGGTGACGTCGACCGCTGAACACCACCCGAACAAGGAGAGGGACCAACTTCGGAGGAAGTCGTGACACTAATGGACACATGCTCAAACTCTTACACTTTGGATAGACTTAAAGGGACAATATTTAGTTGCTAGATCCATTTGTGGACTTAAATATATATATCCATATAAATATATATATATATCCATTGAAACTTAGAAATGCCTAATGAGCTTAGTTCAACTGTCACACTCCATGAAAACCCAAAATAGAAGCTTGTTTTACTCCAATGTTAATAAACATTGTAAATGTAAAGAAACACTGTATGGCCTCATAACATGGTTAAAACAATCATTTTGATATGATGGATGGTCAGTCCTTGCATCCACAGCTCTGTCTATTCATCTGAGAGTGGTTACATTTCTGCCATTTCATGAGCGCAACATTTATTTTTCCACTCCAATCAATGAGTCCAATCAGTCCTCCATGACAACAAAATCATAAACAACAGAGTAGGGCTGGCTAATAAGTCCTTAGTTTTGGGGTTATGCTCAGGTAAAACCATTTGGTTAATCTATACTTCCATATTTACAGGTCCTATTCTTGAGAATTAAGGGTTAAATACACATGTACATTTACTGTAATGATTTTTAATGTAAACGTATAATTGAATCGTATTATTATATGTAGTAGAAAGTGATGGGTTAGACGAAGCCTACATAACAAACCCATAAAGCAAAATGTAACATCCATACATGGCCAGATACGTAAACTTTAACATGGATTTATCCTGCAATAGATGTCATTCAATTGGTAACATACATTTTTGTCTTCTCCTAATGCCACTTAAGGAGAAAGTAATCTAAAAGTAACGGAATGTAATCAGATTACGTTACTGAGTTTGGGTAATCCAAAAATTACGTTATGGATTACAATTTTGGACAGGTAACTGGTAACTGTAACGGATAACATTTAGAAAGTAGCCCACCCAAACCTGGTATAAGCCAATCAGGATGACCGGATCTAAGAATACATGGAATCAAAGTCTGTATGTAACGGCAGATTTCCTCCTCTTCGTCTGAAGAGGAGTAAGGATCGGCGTGGTAAGTGTTCATGACGATTTTAATAAGAAAAGCACTGAACACTATGAAATACAAAACAATAAACGATAATGTGAAATAAACCAAACCGAAACAGTACCGTGTGGCGACAAACACTCACACGGAAACAAACACCCACAAACCAACAGTGAAACCCAGGCTACGTAAATATGTTTCTCAATCAGGGACAACGATAAACAGCTGCCTCTGACTGAGAACCATATCAGGCCAAAAACCTAGAAACACAAACATAGACTGTCCACCCCGACTCACGTCCTGACCATACTAAATAAAGACAAAACAAAGGAAATAAAGCTCAGAACGTGACACTGAAATCATTCTGGATGTCTGTGGGTTGAAGCATTAGTCCATCACGGTCACATTTCTGCCTAGTTAAATAAAGGTTAAATACTGTTATTTATTTATTTATTCTGTAATCCACACGCTCTCCCAGGTGTAGTTTGAACCAGCAGCCTCAACCTTTCCTTGGCCCCTGAAGGACAGAGTTCCTCCACCACATCCTCTGAGAGACTACCATTACGGCATAAACAGCATCCAACAGGGTGGGCATAGCCCTATGTTGATATTAAAACGGAGGACAGAGTTGACGTGAAATCGAGAAATAGTAATGGCTCGTAGGCGATTGACTGCCAACCGCGGTGCTCAGGGTTGGCGTTGTCGCTTTAACAGCCTCTGCAATTGCGCTCGTCAATCAAACATAAAAAATATGCTTAATCGTGGATTTGAGCCCAGACTGACGTCATGTCCTTCGAATTTGAGTGTGGAGGCAGGTTTTGAATTGCATGCATGCCTGGTGGATGAATACCATGGCATTAGCTATACTGCGCTGTCTGGCAAAGGTATAAGTACTAATGAGTTATGAGCGTGTAGCTGTATTCAGAGTTATGGTTGACACAGATCAGCACTGCGCTCAATATCACAATTACAGTAAGAGCTGTTGTAATGTTGCTCATATGGTTAGGATAGGGACACCTGCTGCTGGACCCCTGCAAACTCAAATACAGCTACTCCCAGAGACTGCTACTCCCTGAGAGATCAGTTATCATTGGATCTAAAGAATAACACCTGTCCTATTCTTACATCCTTGTTATTTACATGGATAACTCTTGGACTCATTTGAGTATTCAGGAAAACTAATGTGATCTTGACATTACAAAACGTATGTAGGTGGTTTTGTCTGAAAATGTGTGACTTTTTGTCTGAAAATATTTAAACCTTGACCTGACAGCTTTCAATGCTTTAAGATGTCCAACAATGTCCCTGTACCTAAGCAAGCAAAGGTAAACTACCGAAATGACTTTTGTCATCATGAAGTGCTTTGAGAGGCTGTGGTCAAGGAACACATCAGGTCCACCTTACCTGACACCCTCGACCTACTACAATTTGCATACCGACCCAACAGATCCACGAATCATGCAATCACCATTGCTTTACACACTGCCCTATCCCACCTGGAGAAGAGGAATGCCTATGTGAGAATGCTGTTCCTCGACTACAGCTCAGCCTTCAACATCATAGTCCCCTCCAAGCTTGTCACTAAGCTCAAGGCACCTCCCTCTGCAACTGGATCCTTGACTAACTGATAGGCAGACCCCACCCACGAGTGTGTGGCCACGCACAACTCCAACATCATCATTAAGTTTGTCGATGGCATGAAGGTGGTGGGCCTGATCACCGATGGCGACGAGACAGCCTACAGGAGGTTAGAGCCCTGGCAGAGCAGTGCCAGGAAAACATCCTCTCCCTCAACGTTAGCAAAACCAAGGAGCTGATCGTGGACTACAGGAAACAGAGGGCATTGTGAAGGCCCCTACTGACATCAGTGTGGCTGCCATTGAGAGGGTCAAAAGCTTCAGGGTGTCCCAGAGGACCTGTAATGTTTGTCTGATCAACCTCAAGAAGTGCTACAGCTGCACAATTGAGAGCATCTTGACCGGCTGCATCACCCCCTGGTATGGCAACTGCACCGCCCTCAACCACAAGGCTCTACCGAGGGTGGCGCTGATGGCCCAATGCATCACCGGGGACCGAGCTCCCTGCCATCCAGGACATCTATACCAGGCGGTATTTGAGGAAGGCCCGGAAGATCGTCAAGGACTGCAGTCATCCGGGCCACGGACTGTTCACTCTGTTACCATCTGGTAAGCGGTATCGGAGCATCAGGTCTCAGACCAACATGCGCCAAAACAGCTTCTACCACCAGCCCAGCCGACTGCTAAACAGCAAACCCTACGTGTATATCCCTACACAGACCTGCACTTTAGAGACTATATGCACCTCAGACTATCTGCTCCTTAGAGATTATTTATCTGACTCTCCACACATTCAACCCTTACACACAAACACTCATAAACACTCACACACAAGTACACACACGCACTCACACACACACACACACACGCACACACACTTGTAAATACAGTCTATTATTACTATGCATACAACCTCTTCTATTGCTTGTTATTACTGACTTGACTCTTATTATTGTTATTGTTGTTATTGACTGATGTACTACAATGTTGAGGGAACTAGCACACAAACATTTCACTGTCTCTTTCATACCTGCTGTAAACTGTGTATGTGACAAATACAATTAGATTGGATTTCAATCAGATTTTAATATTTTGAGAAGAAACTCAATGAGTCACATTCTTTAAGTGATCTCTTAGTTAGAGATTTCTTTATATTATTATAGAAGTCGTGCTTTTCTTCCTTTTGTTGATAATGAAGTCTACGTCACACTGTTTAATATTCATTCAAACTAAACACACGGTGTGTGTCGTTGGTAAGAAGACATTTTTTATTCCACTTGAACGTTGGATCAGCTTTCCAACCAGTCAGAAGCGAAAGCACCAATTGTAATTGCAAGGCTCCGCTTCGGCATTCGCCGACGTTGACGTTTCTTTTTTAATTGACCCCAGGTCAAATAGGGACTGAGATAATATTTTGTTAAATTATTCTTATTTCCCCGGGAATCGCATTTCCATATAACTTCACTTCATGCTTTATTTATAATCCTTCTTGCAATTACCATGCAAACGACATCTTAACTGCCACCCTTTCTCTCACTGAACAGTTTAGTAAATATCAAACCATATTCATTATTAATAAACCCACAGCCGAAAAACCCTATTTTTCTATATATATAAATAATTTGCATGCTGAAAAGCTCGGGGAGTATGGGTGCCCTCCATTTGATACTACAGAGACCAGCTTAATTAAGAGCATTAAGACACTAACATATGCTGACTGCATCAGAACTAGCTTCTGTTGGAGAAAAGAGTTGTTGTTGATCCACAAGTCTCAGTCGCAACTTGTCACCAGGTGACAGACTTTACACATTGGATGTTGTGTGAATCCCCCTCGGTTTTAGGGCTCCCATTTAATCCCCCCCTTTTTACACACACACACAAACTCTCTCACACACAAACACAAACTCTCTCTCTCTCTCTCTCTCTCTCTCTCTCTCTCACACACACACACACACACACACTCTCTCTCTCTCTCTCTCTCTCTCTCTCCCACACACACACACACACACACACACACACACACACACACTCTCTCTCTCTCTCTCTCTCTCTCTCTCTCTCTCTCTCTCACACACACACACACACACACACAGAGACACACATTTAATACACCCACACTACATAGGTTTGATCTACACAGCTGCTGCGGCCTCAAGGCAAGCTGTTTCTTACATCAACATGTGTTTGCTGGCAGGGGACCCTGACATTTGCATTACAGCATGGCAATAAACAGTGACTGAGGCCCCAGGGTTTGTTAGAAAACTATTGTTTGGGGAAAACCCTTAAAGCTTTGAGTGTAATTATTGAGTAGTAGAACTACATTACCGTCCAACTCTTGACATACAGTATGTTTTGTAAATTATTTTAAATTAGCAGGAAAGGACATTACCTCCCTCTATTTTGACTCATGTGTCCATCAATCTCTCACATTGTTTAGTGTCAGACCCTAAATCTCACCTTTTCTAGTGATCTTTTCACACAGTAATTATCAGTAACCTGAAAAGTGAGAATGTGATAGGCTAGATCAGAGTTGTGTGGGAAAGTCAACAGGGGTTGTTTGAGCCAATGCCTGGGCATGGGTGATCAATACGTTAATTGATTGCCCCTTTATTAGATTAATCAATGGTTAAGGAATAATTAATGAATAACACCAAAGTAGTAGGCTAGTCAATAAAAGAGAACAGACTGTGGTCCTGTGTGGCTCAGCTGGTAGAGCATGGCACATGCAAAGCCATGGTTGTGTGTTTGATTCTCACAGAGGACCTGTAAGTCACTCAGATAAGAGCATCTGCTAAATGTAAAAAAAAATTGATGGATTTTTGGATACAAATCAACCATTAGGACTATGTTTGGTAGTCTTTGGGGAAGCATGCTGCCCAGTTTTTGTGCGGTGCCCAGGCATTGAATTTGAGGTTAAAGCATTATTGGTAGAATGGCAGAGTTCCGCATAGGCTATGTAGGGAAAGTTCAACTCTTCCTTTCTGTGGTCTGACAGACATAACAAATACCATGAACGTTTTCTTCTCCAATTCCAACTATGATGGGATTAGTCTATTTCATCCTTATGTTTTAAATCAATATTTAGACTACAACTGGATGTGTTGGGTATAATATGAATATGTTGTCATTTATAATCTAGTGAAGTTAGATCTCTAAACTTGTTTCAATATATACCCGTATGGGAACCTAAACATAAATCAGCCACTTGAAAGAGAGTAAACATGTCATTAATTTTAAATAAAGTATCATTTTAAGTAACATTTTAAGTGAGTATGTTTGGGGCAAAATGCTAAATGCCCCCAGGGCAATCAATGCAACTCAATGGTACCAATATTGGTATTTTCCAAATCATGTCCAAATCATCTATAAATAACTTATTTGAGTTCCACAATCAATTTTGAGATACTTTAGGATGATTTGGACAGGAAGGGTGAAAATAAAAAGAGGGCCATACATCAAAACCTCATCATAGTGTGACACCCTGATCTGTTTCACCTGTCTTGTGCTTGTCTCCACCCCCCACCAGGTATCTCTCATTTGTCCCCATTATCTCCTGTGTATTTATACTTGCATTTTCTGTTTGTCTGTTGCCAGTTTGTCTTGTCCCGTCAAGTCCTAACAGTGTGTTCCAGTGTTTCCTGTGCTCTAGTTTTTGTTTTTCTTAGTCTTCCCAGTTTTGACCTTTCTGCCTGTCCTGACCCTGCCTTCTGTCATGTACCTGCCTGACTCTGATTTGGATTATGACTCTTTGCCTGCCTTGACTTACATTTTTCCTGCCCCTTGTACTTTAATAAACTCTGAGTCTCGTACTATCCGCCTCCTGTGTCTGCATGAGTCTTAGCCTGAGTCCTGATAGTACGAACTGGCCTTGACTGACCCAGCAGATTCGGATCAGCTCCGCGACGCCGTCTCCTCCCACGGAGCCACCATTGGAAGACACGAGGAGTTACTTCACAACCTTATGGAACGATTCCAGCAGTTCGTGGTGGAGGTCGACGCCTCAGAATTCGGAGTGGGGTCTGTCCTGTCCCAGCGTTCGGCCCAAGACCAAAACTGCACCCTGCACTTTCCTCTCCCATCGTCTCAACACAACGGAAAGGAATTACGACGTGGGTAACTGAGAACTACTCGCGGTGAAGATGGCATTGGAGGAGTGGAAGCACTGGTTAGAGGGGGCGGAACACCCATTCATTGTATGGACAGATCATAATAACCTGGAATATCTCTGCACTGCCAAGCGCCTCAACTCCAGGCAAGTTGGATGGGCCCTGCCATTCACTCAATTCAACTTCACCATCTCCTACCACCTGGTGTCCAAGAATGTGAAGCCGGATGTGCTTTCACGCCTCTATAGCTCCGCTGATACACCATCGTACCCCAAGATTATCCCTACCTCTTGTCTCGTGGCTGCACTCATCTGAGGTACAGAGAACCATGTTCGTGAGGCGCGGTATTCCTTGCCGGACCCTGGGTTGGGGGCCGACTAACCGGATGTTTGCCATTCCTCGGTTCTGGAATGGGCTCATTCCTCTCGACTGGCCTGCCACCCTGGCTCCCGTCAGACCGTGGCCTTTGTAGGATTATGTTTTTGGTGGCCCACCTTTGTTCCTGACATCTCTGCATTCATCAAAACCTGCACCCTGCATCATCATGGTGGAAGGCCTTTTGGAAGTTCTGGAAGGCCTATTGCACCCTCATTGGGGCATCGGCCATCCTTTCCTCTGGTTTTCAGGCCCAATCTAACGGACAGTCGGAGCGAGCGAATCAGGACCTGGAAACCTCTCTTCATTGCCTCGTCTCCGCCAACCCTACCACCTGGAGCCAGCAACTTGTGCGGGTGGAATATGACCACAACACCCTTCCCTGCTCGGCCACTGGTCTCTCGCCATTTGAGTGTTCCATGGGTTATCAGCCTCCGCTCTTCCCTGAGTAGGAGGAAGAGGTCAGCATACCCTCGGCCCAGATGTTCATCCGCTGCTGTCGCCATACCTGGAAGAGAGCCCGATCCGCCCTCCTCAAGACCACTTCCAGGTATCGGCTAAAGGCAGACCGCCACTGGACTCCTGCTCCCCACTATCATCTTGTGCAGAGGTTATGGCTTTCTACTCGGGATCTGCCCCTCCGGGTGGAGACCCACAAACTTTTCCCCCATTTTAAAGGCCATTTCTCCATCTCTAATGTCCTTAGCCCCTCTGCTGTTTGCCTTCTGTTGTCCAACACTCTCCATATACATCCCACTTTCCATGTATCTAGAATTAAACCCCTTTCTCACAGCCCTTTGTCTCCTGTTTCCAGGTTTGGATTACGACTCCTTGCTTGCCTTGACCTACTGATTGCCTGACCCTTCATCTTTAATAAACTCTGAGACTCGTACTATCCACCTCCTGTGTCTGCATCTGGGTCTTAGCCTGAGTGCTAATACATAGTGAGGATAAAAATATTGAGATGTGTAAGGTAATTTGGTTAATATATTATGATCTATTTAATTAAAATAAGACAGCTTGCTTTTAAGAGTCAATTACAAAGAAAAATCCAAAATAAAACATATAAAATGGATGTCTCCCCCTGATAGTCTTTCTAAATGTTCTGCTTTTTTAAATAACAACAACAAAAATATTCTGCCCACTTATTTCCCTTCAAAATGTGTTTTCTGAAGGACACCCAGTATGCACATATCTAAATCTTACCAAACGTAGCTTTTTTTCAGTCAGAAAATATGCACTTCCTTTAAAGGAAAACAATTTTTTTAGTATATATTTCATTAGTCATTTTTGAAATAGTCCCAAAGTGTTTTCCATGTCAGCAATCAAGTTTTCAAGATATATAACTTTCAAAATACAGTCAGTATGATGTATAATGATGCAGAACGCATCATACCAGAGAGAAGGTTATATACTATTGAAGTCGGAAGTTTACATACACCTTAGCCAAATACATTTGAACTCAGGTTTTCCCTGTCCTAGGTCAGTTAGGATCACCACTTTATTTTAAGAATGTGAAATGTCAGAATAATAGTAGAGAGAATGATTTATTTCAGGTTTTATTTCTTTCAGCACATTCCCAGTGGGTCAGAAGTTTACATACACTCAATTAGTATTTGGTAGCATTGCCTTTAAATTGGGGAACTTGGGTCAAACATTTCGGGTAGCCTTCCACAAGCTTCCCACAATAAATTGGGTGAATTTTGGCCCATTCCTCCTGACAGAGCTGGTGTAACTGAGTCAGGTTTGTAGGCCTCCTTGCTCGCACACACATTTTCAGTTCTGCCCACAAATTTTCTATAGGATTGAGGTCAGGGCTTTGTGATGGCCACTCCAATACCTTGACTTTGTTGTCCTTCTTAAGCCATTTTGTCACAACTTTGGAAGTATGCTTGGGGCCATTTTCCATTTGGAAGACCCATTTGCGACCAAGCTTTAACTTCCTGACTGATGTCTTGAGACGTTGCTTCAATATATCCACATAATTTTCTTTCCTCATGATGCCATCTATTTCGTGAAGTGCACCAGTCCCTCCTGCAGCAAAGCCGTCACTGAAAATAAGAATTTGTTCTTAACTGACTTGCCTAGTAAAATAAAGGTAAAACAAAATTAAAAGAAGGCTGTTGTGCCTTCTTCACCACGCTGTCTGTGTGGGTGGACCATTTCAGTTTGTCCGTGATGTGTACGTTGAAGAATTTAAAACTTTCCACCTTCTCCACTACTGTACCATCGATGTGGATGGGGGTTGCTCCCTCTGCTGTTTCCTGAAGTCCACGATCATCTCCTTTGCTTTGTTGACGTTAAGTGTGAGGTTGTTTTCCTGACACCACTCTCCGAGGGCCCTCACCTCCTCCCTGAATGCCGTCTTGTCATTGTTGGTAATCAAGCCTACCACTGTAGTGTCGTCTGCAAACTTGATGATTGAGTTGGAGGCGTGCATGGCCACGCAGTCATGGGTGAACAGGGAGTACAGGAGATGGCTGAGAACGCACCCTTGTGGGGCCCCAGTGTTGAGGATCAGCGGGGTGGAGATGTTGTTTCCTTCCCTCACCACCTGGGGGCGGCCCGTCAGAAAGTCCAGGACCCAGTTGCACAGGGTGGGGTCGAGACCCAGGGTCTCTAGCTTAATGACGAGTTTGGAGGGTACTATGGTGTTAAATGCTGAGCTGTAGTCAATGAACAGCATTCTTACATCGGTATTCCTCTTGTCCAGATGGGTTAGGGCAGTGTGCGGTGTGATTGCGATTGCGTCATCTGTGGACCTTTTGGGGCGGTAAGCAAATTGGAGTGGGTCTAGGGTGTCAGGTAGGGTGGAGGTAATATGATACTTGACTCGTCTCTCAAAGCACTTCATGATGACGGAAGTGAGTGCTACGGGGCGATAGTCGTTTCGCTCAGTTACCTTAGCTTTCTTGGGAACAGGAACAATGGTGGCCCTCTTGAAGCATGTGGGAACAGCAGACTGGGATAGGGATCGATTGAATATGTCCGTAAACACACCAGCCAGCTGGTCTGCGCATGCTCTGAGGATGCGGCTAGGGATGTTCTCTGGGCCGGCAGCCTTGCGAGGGTTAACACGTTTAAATGTTTTACTCACTTCGGCTACAGTGAAGGAGAGTCCGCAGGTGTTGGTAGCGGGCCATGTCGGTGGCACTGTATTGTCCTCAAAGCGAGCAAAGAAGTTGTTTAGTTTGTCTGGGAACAAGACATTGGGGTCTGTGACGGGGCTGGTTTTCATTTTGTAGTCCGTGATTAAACCCTGCCATATTCCTCTCGTGTCTGAGCCTTTGAATTGCGATTCTACTTTGTCTCTATACTGACTCTTAGCTTGTTTGATTGTCTTGCAGAGGGAAAAGCTACACTGTTTGTATTCGGTCATGTTTCTGGCCGCCTTGCCCTGATTAAAAGCAATGGTTTGCGCTTTCAGTTTTGCGCGAATGCTGCCATCAATCCACGATTTCTGGTTGGGAAAGGTTTTAATAGTCGCTGTTGGCACAACATCACCGATGCACTTGCTAATAAACTCGCTCATCGAATCAGCGTATACATCAATGTTGTTGTTCGACGTCATCGAAGCAATCTTGAAGCGTGGAATCAGATTGGTCGGACCAGCGTTGAACAGACCTGAGCACAGGTGTTTCCTGTTTTAGTTTCTGTCTATAGGCTGGGAGCAACAAAATGGAGACGTGGTCAGATTTGCCGATACTTTTGTACCTGTTGTCTCCAGCATCTTCACAAGGTCTTTTGCTGTTGTTCTGGGATTCATTTTCACTTTTCGCACCAAAGTACGTTCATCTCTAGGATACAGAACGCGTCTCATTCCTGGGCGGTATGACGGCTGCGTTATCCCATGGTGTTTTTACCTGCGTACTATTGTTTGTACAAATTAACGTGGCACCTTCAGGCATTTGGAAATTGCTCCCAAGGATGAACCAGACTTGTGGAGGTCTACAATTGTTTTCTGAGGTCTTGGCTGATTTCTGTTGATTTTCCCATGATGTCAAGCAAAGAGGCACTGAGTTTGAAGGTAGGCTTTGAAATATATCCTCAGGTACACCTCCAATTGACTCAAATTTGGTCAATTAGCCTATCAGGAGCTTCTAAAGCCATGACACCATTTTCTGGAATGTTCCAAGCTGTTTAAAGGCACAGTCAATTTAGTGTATGTAAACTTCTGACCCACTAGAATTGTGATACAGTGAGTTATAAGTGAAATAATCTTGTCTGTGAACAATTGTTGGAAAAATTACTTGAGTCATGCACAAAGTAGATGTCCTAACCGACTTGACAAATCTATAGTTTGTTAATTAACAGCAAATTTGTGGATGAATTGAAAAATGAGTTTTAATGACTCCAACCTAAGTGCATGTAAACTTTCGACTTAAACTGTATCTTGAACACTTGATTGCTGACATGCAAAACAATGGGTGTTTACCCCAATATTACCCTTTCAACCCCTACAAAAATGTAAATGAATTATAATCCACATAATAAATCACATTCCCTGTTGCTGCAGGATTATTTTCCTGCTGTTTGAAACTGGCTCAAATTAAGATCATACATACTTTGCCACCATGTCCTATTTATTGCCTTACCTCTCTCATCCTACCTCATTTGCGCATGCTGTATATAGATTTTCCTACTGTATTATTTATTGTATGTTTGTTTATTCCATGTGTAACTCTGTTGTAGCAGCCCCCCCCCCCTTTCGGAGATTTACGAGAAATTGAGGAGGACGAAATAGAGAGTGTGTGTGTGAGAGAGAGAGAGAGAGAGAGAGAGAGCAGAGCAAGAGCGGGAGAGTGAATCTCGAGTGGAGGGTTGAGAGAGTAGCAACTTCATTGAGTTTAGGCAAAACTGCGCGAGAAGCAGGACGGAGCGCAACTCAGCATCAGTACCGACCGGAAAAAGAGAGAATAGCCTTCAGGACACTACTGTGGACAAACAGACCGTGAGATGTACTTCATTCAAAAGCAGTGAGTTGCAACAACTTGAGAGGGAAGAGGAATACATCGATCGCACAGAGGATACATATACGCTGTCATACTGAAAAAGTTCCTAACTATGGAAAATAATTCCTAAATGACTGTAAGCAAAGTGTTCGGACAATACCAGTGCTTTGAGAAGCATACGATTCCAGAGACAGGCACATCACCGGTATGTTTGATTTACCCAAGCAGTGATATTGTTTTGCACGGCGGTTGAGAATAACCAGCAAGCGGCAGCCCTCACCCCAGTCGCATTGACGGAACAATAGATTCCCGTCCTACACTTTCGGGGAAAACACAGCCAAACCGGCGACAGAAGACAAGATAAAATGTTGGCGTTTTACCTCGTCATTTGCCTTATGGGAACAGGTAAGAAAACTGTTCTTGTCACATTTTTTCTGGTTGTTTTTCTGCGCTATTGCTAGAAACTCATGAGATGCTCGCCCGGCGTTCCGTTCAGGGCGCGCTGCGTCAAACTGTAGCCTAGTCGATGCGCTGTGCTGACGGGGATTAGAGAGGAGATAATATTGCGACTCTGCTTTTGCTCCGAGGAACTATAGTTTTTCTAGGGATGTTGAGACAAAGTTCCGCTACTGAAAGAGCTGACCCGTGGTACCGGTTCAATGGCACTAACGCCGATCCTTACCAAAGCGCACAGTGGCGAGATGATGCGGTTTTTGTTGTTTTACGCATTCGGTTATTTATCTGGTGTAGGCTATGCGGGGTGGGTTTTTTGCTGATCGTTTGGAAACAGTCCATCATGTTAGTGCACGGGTTTGTTTGATAGGCAGACATAAGGCTAGAAACGATGCTGACAGACCAAAACTCGTGCAGTCCGGGCTTGTTGCCACTGAGGTCTTTGGTGACATCAAAAGTCGCTGTTGAAGCAAGTGGTTTGTGTGTATGAGTGAAAGAGAGAGAGAGAGAGAGAGAGCAAGAGGCAGATACAAGAGAAAGAAAAATATAAATAAAGAGATAAAGCAGAGAGAAGGATGGAGAGAAATGCTTATATCCGCCTCTAGATATTCGCACTAGTTTACCAGGCGAAGGATAGTAGCCTATGAGGTTGGCCGCAGGTATCACCGATCATCATTTCTAATGAGATGTGGGGGGAAACATGGTGCTCGTTTCTGCTGAAACGAGCAACATGTATAGCCTAGTAGAGATAAACTGGGAACACTCCCCTAATGCAGCCAAGCAGACCTTAAAATGCACCAGCTAGGAATCGACCTCTCCACCCCAACACACTCCCTCTCTCGCCCCATACACCTCCTCTCTCATACCCATATTTCATTTATTTTTGAATGGGCTTTATATTTTAAACGCAGAGTTTAATTGCATGAGGATTGAAGCGTGTGAGGAAACCACGTTATGTTGTAAGACCGCCGAAACAAGCTCTCCATCTCTTTTTTAGCCGACCTTTACAGAAGTTGATCAAATGCCACCGTGTGTCATTCATATTAAAATATATACTAGCCTATTATGGAACCTGTATTTGTAATGTATCAGACAACACTATTGTGTTATTATTCTATATGGAAAGTAACAATGTAGCCTATAAAGTTGATTCACGGACCTCGATCAGCCGAAAGTCCAGACCAAATAGCGTTCGATAGGTTTAAGAGGGGGGACATCTAGGCTATTTCTCGTTGTAAGTGCATAAACAGCCATGGGGTTGGATTTGAGACGGCTTTTAAACACACGTCTCCAATTAATAGTTTCATAGCCAAACGCAGCCAGGTGGAAAAGGCTGCACCACCACTAGGCTACACGGAAAAGGTCAATAATGAAACGATCTAGAAATAAAGTAAATGTCTATTAAAGGCAGCCAACAGACCCCGGGCATGGTGCAATGATTTTTCTTTCCTCTGTGCAACTGCTGTTTGTGTTATTTTATCGTGAGGACTTCAGCCACTGGGGGCAATCGTCTGATGGGAGTCAACATTAGCGTGTCAATCATTTGTGTAGTGGCCTATGCCAATGATAGTTTACTATAAACTGTCGCTGTATTTACAAGTCTCTGCAATGTCCAATTAGTGTGCCTCTTAGGAAAGGAGGTTTCACATTCAACTGTTCCAAACAGTGGGTCTTTCTTTTGATAGGCTACTAATCTTGGCTGTGTGTGTGTGTGCGTGTGTGTGTGTGTGTGTGTGTGTGTGTGTGTGTGTGTGTGTGTGTGTGTGTGTGCATGTGTGTGTTATTATGTGCTAGAAAATCAGTTGATGTGGCCTTTGAATGGTTATGCAATATCAACATGCCTGAATATAATAGAAGTAAAACCCATTTAGAGCAAATAAAACCTTTAGGGTACTTTTTCCATAGTTACAGCACAGTAGGCAATATAGGTTATTGCATTATTCTGTAAAATAACATAATCCTTTATTAATCCCCCAGAGAAGAAATGTGATTGCACCAGCCAAAACATACATCATTCTGTATTGGAAAGTAAACAACAATGGCCCCTATTGAGGTCTAAGGGCCCTTTGATTGATTGAGACCACAGTCAAAGAAAATGTATATTTTCACACCAAACCCCTCGTTGCTCTATTTTTATGCATGTGTGTTGTTGTTTCCAGTTTCCACGCCTTTAAACAAACATTTCCTTGGTTTTGGTGTATTATTAACGGCTTTGATTCGGCTCTAGATAAAGGCTTCAAATCCCCCGACCCCTCGGATTCAGAGGATCTTACTTCTTCCAATTAACATTGAGCATCCAGGAGTAAAGTAAAGCGCTTTCGGTCAACGCTTCAGTAAATGAATTAAAAACAAAATGTTTATTGGCAGTTAAGCCGTGTTTTCTTCCCACTGTCTTTGATGAACGAGAGCCGAGTACAGACACATGGGGAGGCAGTAATTAAATTTAAATGTTGAATCAGAATACACAACGTTGTCACACTGACACCCACTCTCCTCTGGGAGGAGAAGAGAGAGGAGATGGAGATGGAACGCCTGCTGGAACTGGAACACAAGCACAAACAGACTTTTCCCTCCTAAAGAATTGTCAACGAGTATTGGGAAATACAGTATTCCCTTAACTATTGACTGTGAGGAGCACAAACAAACAACAGCAGAGTTCCAGGGTCCTCGTGGATCCATTCCTGACTAACAAACACCACAAATGGCAAACAAACTGTAATGTCCCATTTGTCATGGTAGAGTAGTCATAGATTTACCTTGTGTCTGTCATGCATGTTTTTCTCTTCAGATCATCAGGGGGGGTGGGGGGGGGGGGGTGTAAGATAACACCAGCAGCAGAACAATTCCTTGACAGACAGACAGTAGCTGGATGGGGAGGGGCAGCAGCCAGCATGGTTCACAGGCTGCAACACAAACACACACACACACTCACACTCACACTCACACTCACACTCACACACACACTCACACTCACACTCACACTCACACTCACACTCACACTCACACTCACACACACACACACACACACACACACACACACACACACACACACACTCTCATACACACACACACACACACAGTCCCAGAAAACTTGGTTGTTCAATGCTTGTTCACCCATCCATATGTATGTCCTCTCTGTGGCCCTCCTCTGCAGCAGGAGCAACGGCAGCATCTATCCGTCATTTGCTTTCTCAGAATGTCCCCTGGCTTCCCACTGGAATTGGATTCCACCCTGCATCAGTATTCCGAGTAATCTTCAATGAGCTCTTTTTTGGAACCTTTAGCTTTGGTTTGCTGAGTCTCATAGGGCCAAGTTCAAGGGCTGGGAGCTGAGATCACACGTTTCCCTCGCTGCTTTTTCCTCAAGTCCTGGCTGTCGCCACTCGTGTCTAAACCCAGTGAAGCACCCTGAAAATGCATTACCATCACCATCCTCCTCTGAACTTGTCCAGTGAGGGTAATGTGTTGTGGGGCATTAGTAAGTCTAGTAGAACTCATCTACACACAAACAAACACAGCCTTTCACCATGGATATACTGTAAATACACAATGAGGCCTAGACAGGCGCCATCATAGGAACATATAGCTTTGCCTTGACCCCCCCCCCCCCCCCCCCCCCTCCACACACACACACACACACACCTCCTCCCCCTTCCCCATTAGCAGAGATTTGTCCTGGATCTGAGCTGTGTGGCAGAAATATTTCTGTGCGATTCGGTGGCAGCGTGGCTAGGGAGGTTTGTTTTAGGGGACCGTGCATATTTCATGAACCTCCGCTGCTTTGAATTCTTGTGGAGGAGTCAGGCTTGGGCGGAGTGAGTGGGGGGACAGAGGAGTGTAAGGGGTTGTAGGGCGAGGGAGGAGGAGAGAGACAGGACTCAGAAGTGTAACTACCAGTGTGATGATCAAGTTGACGCGAGGCGGGAAAACGTTAGGGAATACCATGGAGCATCATTAACTTCTCTCCATCTTTTCTCTCCTTTCCCGCCTATCTCTCTCCCTCATTTTCTATCTGCTGCTGAGGGGGGGAAAGGAATTGAGGAGAAAGTAAAATGAGAGAGAATAAGTTGGAAGGCAGAGAGGGAGAAGAGAAGCTAAGTTGAGGATGAGTGTCAGACCAGGGGTGCACGGTCACAATAGTGCTGACGCAGCAGAATCGGTCTGGTGTAGAAGTCTCTTGCATTATTTAGGAGACACACCCATGGCAAAGATATGGCTGAGTTTGGCCTACTTTCATTCCCACACTAGGAGTGCTCTCTGCAATGGACCCATGGCTCAAACTGGTGGAGATTTGATTTCCAGACAGACCTCATAGACTATGGAAAGGAATAGGATTCAGGGGAGGGGGCACAAATCAAAATTTAAAGGTCGTTTTGGTTTATGGCATGAGAGCCACATCTTAACCTTTTGTAGAGAGCCCTCCTTTATCTGCACTTTCACTTTCCCCCAGTAACTCCGAAATGACTCATCCAAAGGTACTAACAGACAAACCAACAGACATACAGTCATACAGACAGAAAGCCATACAGACAAACAGACAGGCAGGCAGGCAGGCAGGCAGGCAGGCAGGCAGGCAGGCAGGCAGGCAGGCAGGTAGACAGCCATGCAGACAGACAGTCATTCATACAGACAGTCATTCATACAGACAGACAGATAGACAGGCAGGCAGGCAGCGGGTGCATGGGTGCAGAGGGTAGAAACTATAACAATGGGTTACTGTGTCTTCCAGCCATAAGACATGTTCATGCACACCGTCATTGTCTTCTTCCTCGGACCTCGCCTCCTTGACTAACAACACAATGACCCCTGGGGTCTTCCTCACTCATCTTTGGCCCCCAATCCCCCCAACCCCAATCCCCTCAAAAACTTTGCTGTGTACAGAGACAGAAATTGGAGGGAGAAAATAAACAATGGGGCTTCATAAAACAAGCTCTGTCTCACTAATCAGCTTTGCCATGCGGGGAAACAGAGATAAAGAACTTGGCATTGTGTCCAGGGGCCTTGTTATCAGCTGTTAGCTACTTCACTGGATGTGGTTGATGGCACGGCTCAACACAACAGGGAAGGCCTTGTGTTGTGTGGGCAGCCAGGCAAGATATGCTGGAGCTGTACTACCAGCTGGGGCACTTGGCCACTTCCATCCCTGTCTTTGTCTCTCTCTCTCGCTTCCTCTCTCTTCGCTCTATTTTCTCTCCCTCTTTTCATCCTCTCTCTCTCCCCCCCCCCCCCTCTCTCTCTCTGCTCTCTCTCTCTAACGCTAACTCTCTGTTTCTCTAACTCTCACTGCTCTCTTCCTCCCTTCCTTCTCTCCTTGTCTCTGTCTTTGCACGTCCTCACCTCTGTTTCCCTACGGGGCAGAGGAAGATCCTTGCAGGAAGTGACACACAAAGACAGGGACAATGGAGGGGCTGTGTCAGCTTCCTCTTCCAAATAACTGGTCCACACACATGCCGTCCGGCCCCTCAGCCTCTCAGCTCAGGGCCCCTACCAGTCCTACAACAGCTCCACTTCCATCCACTGCCAGCAGATTACTGGGCTCTATTATCACCCACTGATTAGAATATAGTAGGGAGAGAGCAGAGGCTGTTTACTCTCTGCATTCTCCTCCACCAAACAGTGGTACAGCGAGACGGAACCCTGGGTTAATTCTTTACAAATCATTAAAACAGAGCTCAGAGTGAGAGAGTAGAGCAGTAGCACAGCCACTGTGTTCAAACAGTAGCAAGCCAGCTAGCTATTTTAGTGAAACAAATTGTATTTTTATTATATTTTTTGGGGGGGGATACAAGTGACACATCTTTCTAGAGAGATGTATCACAATTTGGCAAGACCTCCAACCCAAGAAACCCAGAGAGCATAGAGAGAGCTCCAACATACTAGACCAAACATTCGTTTTTATTTTCCAATCAATTTCTGCCCTCCAAGACAAGAATTTCCTATCTCCTGCCGAGACACAGAAACCAACAGCAAATTGAAATGAATCTCCCGTGTTGCAGCAATATCTGGGCCATTGTTATCTTCACTAGCCGTGTTCCTCAACCTTCTTTTAAAGATTGCCCTGTTGGGGGGTGTTTCTGGCAGCTGGGAAGGGACTGAGGGGGAAAACCCATGCGGTTATGAGTCCCGTGAGAAGCTATTTATTTGTCTATCTATATATTTTCTACTTATTTATCTATTTTTATTCCCCACTCAATCCGTTCTTGAGATGCGGTCCGATTTTCAGTGGCTCCTCTTGAGCAGAGCGACGTTAATATCATGTGGCCATTGTGTGTTATTTTGGAGGGTTGTTGTGTGTGCACATCCATAAGTGACTCATGAGGAGCTTATCAAAGCAACGCCCTAAACTATGTGTTGCTCATAGTATACACACACACCTACACACCTACACACACACACACACACACACACACACACACACACACACACACACACACACACACACACACACACACACACACACACACACACTAAGACAAGGGGTCAAGGGCATGCATTGGGGCAGAGGATGATGAGCTGAGATGAGTGTTTCCCGTCTTTGGGGCTATGTGCCCTTTATGGAGCGGTTAGTCAAAGCCCGACTGTCTAATTAATGACGCTCTATCTCTCAGGATGTCATGTCTCCACTCAACTCAACCCAACCAGGGGGAAAGGAATGCACTCAAGGAAACAAGCGATGGCCTGGCTGGGCTGGGCGGACATTACAGAGACCAGAGGGTTGAGTGCGTGCAGGGAGGGACAACTCTCATGCTCCCCTGGGCTTCAGGTCCCCTCCTTCCCCTCTCTCTGTCTCCTTCTTTCTTTCTTTCTTTCTTTCTCTGGCTTTTTTTCTCCTCCTCAAACAAAGAGCTCCATCTTCCTGCTTCTTGCCAGTTTAAGCTGACTGGAATCTGAGGGCAAATATTGTGATAGTGACTCAACCGTTAACAAAATACTGGGCTCGGCAGTCAGGAAAGGAAACCGCTTCTTAAACTCTCTTTCTCCTCCTCCTTCTCTCAGTGAGAAAGGTAGGTCTCTCTGCCTCTCTGTGTTGTTTTGAGTGGCAGACAGCTGGGCGAAGGGTTGGCGGAAAGTGTAGCAACTTTTTTTCTTCTCTCCCTTCTCCTCCAGCGGGGAATTTAGAGCAAGGCTTTGAAACTCTCCGTGGGAGGCCGCTAGGAAAGCCGGCCAATTTGCTATCAACTGAGGGGTGTCAGTCAAAGCTCATCGATCAGGCTTTTAACTGTGGCTCCCTCAATGTCCAAACATGGTAATTTTATTGAGCCGTGTTGGAGATGAGAGGCGCAGTGAGGGGTGGGGCGACAGCCGGGGGTGGCGGAGGGTTTGGGGGATAGGGGTGAGAGTCAGTAGGTGGGTAAGGTGGGTCTCCAACTTCCGTGGTGATGAAAAGCAGGAGCTTCACACAGAGAGAGTCATTGGAGATCCTTTGGACAGGGGGTTGGGAGGAGATGTTTGTCTGAGCAGAGAGACAGAGAAAGAGAGAGCTGTGCCTCAGCTGGGGGAGGAGGGAGGGGAGAGAGAGAGACAGAGAGGGAGAGAGAGAAAGAGAGAGGGGGGGTCAGAAGGATTTACTGCCAGCAGCATAGCATTAAAGGTAATGGATATGCTTGTATTGGTGTAAAGCGAACCTGTGTTTTTCTCCCAGCACAGGGTAGCTAAAAGAATAACAAAGATGTAAACTGAAGTGAGAATCCGGGAAGGAAGAATTGAAAGGGGTTGTTTCATCGCCTCAGGGCGAAACATTACAACCTGAGGTATCCCTTTGCCAGGTAGATGGACTTAAGACACAGAATGTTTTTTGAAGTCTGTGTGTGTCGGGGGGGGGGGGGGGGGGGGGGGGGGTCCAGCGGGGTTAGGGTCTGGAAAGCTAAGTGCTTCCCAAGCTGACAGGGGTGAACCCTATAACCCTCTACACCCCTGCACCCTCGCCAGGAGTCAGCAGCAGTCCCTCCTAGGGTTGTACCATTCCGGATACTTTCGGGAATTTATTGAAAGCAACCCTAGTCCCTCCGTTGTTCCAGCACATCTTACCTGTCCGATGTAGGCATCCCAGCACTCATCAGATTGAACTGATTGTTCCCTCCATAGATTGGGCTTCTACGCCCTCCCGCTACAGGATGATGTATGTTTGCTTTTGAAAGTCCCAGCCATGGTGCATGGAATGGAACGCTCTGGAGGGGGGTGGGGGGGGGGGGGGGGGGTTAGAGGTAAGGGAGAAGCAACAGCAGGGATAGAGGGAAGGGAGAAGCAGAGATAGAAAGGGAGGAAAGAGAGAAGGGGAGAGAGAGGGAGAGTGTTACACACACATACACAATAGGGATGGCATTGTCTAAGATGATGTGAGTGTGAATCCAGTGTCAGTCTATGGCATATGATAAAGCCTGCTATTGATAGGATAGTTGGGCTGGAGGGAGGGAAGGAGAGAGTATAGATACTGCAGGTTTTCAGGGAGTTTCCAAACAGAGACAGATAGAGCAGGAGATAACATTGGAGGAGAGAGGAGTGGATGGAGGGAGGGAGAGGGGGATGAGACGCAGAGTTCCAGGCTGCATCCATCATGTGGTTTGGTGCAGGAGCCATGTCTACCCATTGTTCTTCATCATTTGTTTTCTCAGGGCTCTGCTAGGGGGGGGGGGGGTGTTTAGCCATTTGTTTTTGCTCTAATTACATAAGTGAGACAGCATAATTAGACATGTAGTTAAAGATAAAGGCAGAGAAGAGAGATAGATAGCCACAGGGAGATAGATACAGAGGTGCAGATGAAATGCGTAGACGACGGAAAAGTCCCTTTCCATTTCAACGTTCAAGGCTGCCAAGGAGGAGGAGTAAGGGTGCGGTATAAAGTAAAGGAGACAGAGAGAGACGGGCCGATAACGGATGAGAGAGAGGAGGAGAGAAAAGCTGTCTTCAGAGCCTGCACTTTGAGGTGCAGCCCGATGCTGCCTGAAAAGTCACCCCATTTGATGCAGGGAGGTGGGGAGAGGGGGAGGGGAGGGGATAGAGAGGTAGAGAGAGAGTGGGGGGAGATGAGGAATGAGAGAGAGAGGGAGAGAGAGAGGAGGAGAGAGAAAGATTAACATTGAGAAACAGAAGAGAGAGAGGGGAGAGGGAGAGAGAGAGGGGGGGGGTGAAAGAGATGGGGAGAGGAAAGCAGAGAGAGAGAGAGAGAGAGAGAGAGATCTCCTCCAGATCAAGGCAGTGTCTGGTCCCTGGAAGTGCCTGTTTTGTTTTCAGTTGTTTGGAAGGGTCTCCAACCTCCATGTGTGAGGCCACAGGGCCCTGCTCCTGTCTCCGTCAGACACAACCCTGACACATACACACACAACTCTGACACACTCACACAACCCTGAAACACACACAATCACACACCGTTTTATCTCTGTTTCATACACCTCAAACACAGCCACCTGCCAAACCATCACTACAGACACAGCACACACTCTCTGGCACCGCTATACACACACCCCGACACCACTTTACACACACCCTGGTTTGTGAGTGTGTGAGGTTGAGGAGGTGGGGAACATGTGGAGCAGTAAGCTGCAGGCAGACAACAGAAGAGCAGCAAGTCCTCAGTCTGTCCTTCAACTTGTTCAATGGAGAGATGTCTGGAGTGAGATGATTACAGGTTACTGTCTGAAACTACAGCCCAAGACTAATCAGTCTGGGGAAGATCGTTTGTGAAAAACCTGCAGCTCCTGTTATACTTTCAGGGCCGGATTAAGAAATCTAATTGGGAGTTGTTAAGAAAACTGTTTATATTGGTTCTACAGACAGACTAGTCTTCTCTTTTCAGCAGTAGCCATTTGCTTTACATTTCTCCCCGCAATTGTACTTTGAAATCTGCAAAACGCAAACCGGCTGCTGCAACCAACCATAGAAATATAATCCATAGATGGCAATTCCCATTCAAGTCAGGACTGGTATCCATTGCTAGTGTACCCATGAGTTTAATAGTCAAATTGCCTGTAACTGCCAAACACTTGAGTAAATGAGGGATACAAAGTACATGTTATGGTGTGGGTTGCATTTTCCTGGCACCACTGCGACCTGTACTCTCTCGTTGGCTGGCCCTCGCTTCATACTCGTCGCCAAACCCACTGGCTCCAGGTCATCTACAAGTCGCTGCTAGGTAAAGCCCCGCCTTATCTCAGCTCACTGGTCACCATAGCAGCACCCACTCGTAGCACGCGCTCCAGCAGGTTTATCTCTCTGGGCACCCCCAAAGCCAATTCCTCCTTTGGCCGCCTTTCCTTCCAGTTCTCTGCTGCCAATAACTGGAACGAACTACAAAAATCACTGAAGCTGGAGACTTATCTCCCTCACTAGCTTTAAGCACCAGCTGTCAGAGCAGCTCACAGATCACTGCACCTGTACATAGCCCATCTGTAAACAGCCCATCCAACTACCTCATCCCCATACTGTATTTATTTATCTTGCTCCTTTGCACCCCAGTATCTCTATTTGCACATTCATCTTCTGCACATCTACCATTCCAGTGTTTAATTGCTATATTGTAATTACTTCACCACCATGTCCTATTTATTGCCTTACCTCCCTTATCTTACCTCATTTGCACTCAGTGTATATAGACTTTTTTGTTTCTTCTTCTACTGTATTATTGACTGTACGTTTTGTTTATTCCACGTGAAACTCTGTGTTGTTGTATGTGTTGAACTGCTGTGCTTTATCTTGGCCAGGTCATAGTTGTAAATGAGAACTTGTTCTCAACTAGCCTACCTGGTTAAATAAAGGTGAAATAAATAAAAATAAATAAAAATAGGTCCACCTTTAGAATCTATGCCAAGGTGCATTAAATCTGTTCTGGCAGCTCGTGCCTGCCCAACACCCTAATAAGACACACACGGTTAAATGAAAATAAATATATATGCTTTATGTTGGTGTTTACTTTATTTTGTTAGTTACCTGTATGTGCATTTTTTTGTCGCTTGGGACCAGCCCCTGACTCACACAATTGACCCGTCACATGTATTTATTATTGCAGTTAATTTTTTACTTTTTATTAATCAGTTACCCAATGAAGGCAGGGCCCCCCAGTTACCGACGTGTTCCCTACCTCCTCTCCTCCCCCATCTGAGTATTAGCAGAATGGCAGCAGGCTGTCTACACTCCTATATCCTCGTGTGGTTGGCGGTTGCAGTAAAAAATATATACAGTGCCTTGCGAAAGTATTCGGCCCCCTTGAACTTTGTGACCTTTTGCCACATTTCAGGCTTCAAACATAAAGATATAAAACTGTATTTTTTTGTGAAGAATCAACAACAAGTGGGACACAATCATGAAGTGGAACGACATTTATTGGATATTTCAAACACTTTTAACAAATCAAAAACTGAAAAATTGGGCGTGCAAAATTATTCAGCCCCTTTACTTTCAGTGCAGCAAACTCTCTCCAGAAGTTCAGTGAGGATCTCTGAATGATCCAATGTTGACCTAAATGACTAATGATGATAAATGCAATCCACCTGTGTGTAATCAAGTCTCCGTATAAATGCACCTGCACTGTGATAGTCTCAGAGGTCCGTTAAAAGCGCAGAGAGCATCATGAAGAACAAGGAACACACCAGGCAGGTCCGAGATACTGTTGTGAAGAAGTTTAAAGCCGGATTTGGATACAAAAAGATTTCACAAGCTTTAAACATCCCAAGGAGCACTGTGCAAGCGATAATATTGAAATGGAAGGAGTATCAGACCACTGCACATCTACCAAGACCTGGCCGTCCCTCTAAACTTTCAGCTCATACAAGGAGAAGACTGATCAGAGATGCAGCCAAGAGGCCCATGATCACTCTGGATGAACTGCAGAGATCTACAGCTGAGGTGGGAGACTCTGTCCATAGGACAACAATCAGTCGTATATTGCACAAATCTGGCCTTTATGGAAAAGTGGCAAGAAGAAAGCCATTTCTTAAAGATATCCATAAAAAGTGTCGGTTAAAGTTTGCCACAAGCCACCTGAGAGACACACCAAACATGTGGAAGAAGGTGCTCTGGTCAGATGAAACCAAAATTGAACTTTTTGGCAAGAATGCAAAATGTTATGTTTGGCGTAAAAGCAACACAGCTCATCACACTGAACACACCATCCCCACTGTCAAACATGGTGGTGGCAGCATCATGGTTTGGGCCTGCTTTTCTTCAGCAGGGACAGGGAAGATGGTTAAAATTGATGGGAAGATGGATGGAGCCAAATACAGGACCATTCTGGAAGAAAACCTGATGGAGTCTGCAAAAGACCTGAGACTGGGACGGAGATTTGTCTTCCAACAAGACAATGATCCAAAACATAAAGCAAAATCTACAATGGAATGGTTCAAAAATAAACATATCCAGGTGTTAGAATGGCCAAGTCAAAGTCCAGACCTGAATCCAATTGGGAATCTGTGGAAAGAACTGAAAACTGCTGTTCACAAATGCTCTCCATCCAACCTCACTGAGCTCGAGCTGTTTTGCAAGGAGGAATGGGAAAAAATTTCAGTCTCTCGATGTGCAAAACTGATAGAGACATACCCCAAGCGACTTACAGCTGTAATCGCAGCAAAAGGTGGCGCTACAAAGTATTAACTTAAGGGGGCTGAATAATTTTGCACGCCCAATTTTTCAGTTTTTGATTTGTTAAAAAAGTTTGAAATATCCAATAAATGTCGTTCCACTTCATGATTGTGTCCCACTTGTTGTTGATTCTTCACAAAAAAATACAGTTTTATATCTTTATGTTTGAAGCCTGAAATGTGGCAAAAGGTCGCAAAGTTCAAGGGGGCCGAATACTTTCGCAAGGCACTGTATATACATACTACATATATAATATGTATTGTATTGTATGTCCAGTACATGATATCCAAAAAAAATCTATTTAAATTATAGGTTGAAATGCAAAAAAATAGGAAAAACGGCAAGGGGGGAGAATACGTTTGCAAGGCACTGTAGATACAGTTGAAGTCGGAGGTTTATATACACCAAATACATTTAAACTCAGTTCTTCACTATTCCTGACATTTAATCCAAGTACAAATGCCCTGTCCTAGGTCAGTTAGGATCACCACTTTATTTTAAGTATGTGAAATGTCAGATTAATAGTAGAGAGAATGATTTATTTCAGCTTTTATTTCTTTCATCACATTCCTAGTGGTTCAGAAGTTTACATACACTCAAATAGTATTTGGTAGCATTGCCTTTAAATTGTTGAACTTGGATCAAACATTTTGGGTAGCCTTCCACAAGCTTCCCACCAATAAATTGGGTGAATTTTGGCCCATTCCTCCTGGCAGCGCTGGTGTAACTGAGTCAGGTATGTAGGCCTACTTGCTCGCACACACTTTTTCAATTCTGCCCACACATTTTCAATAGGATTGAGGTCAGGGCTTTGTGATGGCCACTCCAATACCTTGACTTTGTTGTCCTTCTTAAGCCATTTTGTCACAACTTTGGAAGTATGCTTGGGGCCATTTTCCATTTGGAAGACCCATTTGCGACCAAGCTTTAACTTCCTGACTGATGTCTTGAGATGTTGCTTCAATATATCCACATAATTTTCTTTCCTCATGATGCCATCTATTTTGTGAAGTGCACCAGTCCCTCCTGCAGCAAAGCACCCCACAAAATGATGTTGCCTACCCAGTGCTTCATGGTTGGGATGGTGATCTTCAGCTTGCAAGCCTCCCCCTTTTTCCTCCAAACATAACGATTGTCATTATGGCCAATCAGCTCTATTTTTTATTTCATCAGACCAGAGGATATTTCTCCAGAAAATATGATCTTTGTCCCCATGTGCAGTTGCAAACCGTAGTCTGGCTTTTTTAGGGAGGTTTTCGAGCAGTGGCTTCTTCCTTGCTGAGCGGCCTTTCAGGTTATGTCGATATAGGACTTGTTTTACTGTGGATATAGATACTTTTGTACCTGTTTCCTCCAGCATTTTCACAAGGTCCTTAGCTGTTGTTCTGGGATTGATTTGTACTTTTCGCACCAAAGTACGTCTCTAGGAGACAGAGCACGTCTCCTTCCTGAGCAGCATGATGGCTGCGTGGTCCCATGGTGTTTATACTTGCGTACTATTGTTTGTACAGATGAACGTGGTACCTTCAGGCTTTTGGAAATTGCTCCCAAGGATGAACCAGGTCTTGGCTGATTTATTTAGATTTTCCCATGATGTCAAGCAAAGAGGCACTAAGTTTGAAGGTATGCCTTGAAATACATCCACAGGTACACCCCCAAATAACTCAAATGATGTCAATTAGCCTATCAGAAGTTTCTAAGGCCATGACATCATTTTCTGGAATTTTCCAAGCTGTTTTATGGCACAGTCAACTTAGTGTATGTAAACTTCTGACCCACTGGAATTGTGATACAGTGAATTGTAAGTGAAATAATCTATCTGTAAACAATTGTTGGAAAAATTACTTGTGTCATGCACAAAGTAGATGTCCTAACCGACTTGTCAAAACTATAGTTTGGGAACAAGAAATTTGTGGAGTGGTTGAAAAACGAGTTTTAATGACTCTTCCGACTTCCGATTTCAACTGTAGATAATATATACAAGTATATATTTCCTTTATTATTATTTGTTGTAAATAAATATACATATTTTTTTGCTTCCTCTTGGGCCTGGGCCCAGGGGCTTCAGCTGCATTCATTCGGCCTTCTGTATTTTAAAAGCATGTATGCTGAGCGACAGATGTCCTTGGAGTTATTGAGAGACTGACAGTATTTCAGGTGTTATTTGAGAACTATTGAGTTATTATACCAAGCCATCACAGTTGTTTATCTTTTAACACAGTGACGGTGCTGGCAGTTTGAAGTTGCTCGTAGTGCACTAGATAGACATAAAGTGGTCATATTGGGGTTCTGAAAAGCCTGTGTCCAGTCACGACTCCAGTGTGTGTGTGTATGTGTGTGTATGAGAGATGGTTTATGCGTGTGTGTGTCGTTTGTGTGAGTGAGTGTGCCCGTGCGCCCATGCTCCGTTCCGCTGTCTCTGTGTGGGTGTGTCCATGAGTGTCACCCGCTCTTTCAGAGCTCTGGCGCAGGGAAGGAAGATAAATGGGACATTAATGGAACCACTCAATCACAGGCTACTTAAAAAAAAGCTGACCATAGACTGTGGGGCAATCAGTCCTACTCCGAGGCCCATTCAGTCTGCATTCAGCCTGGGCTCGAGGAGGGAGGCTCTGGGTCCTTCAATCTCTGGATTAGCCATTCACTGCTCCATAGACCACGGCCTAACTGCCTTACACTGCCTAACTGACTGAGCACTCCTTTTGAAAAACCATAGGGGCTGGAGAGAGTGATCTCTAGTTTTAAAAAAAGAGTTCTGATTGTTCTTGGAGGTCTTTAAAAGCCAGTTAGATTTGGGCTCTTTTGTCTTGCACCTCCGGGAGTTTGAATAGTGACTAAATTATGTGAAGGTTTTGTTTATTGTGTGCTTTTGTTTATTGTTCGGTTTCGTTAACAGCAGATAGGTTTTTGAAGTGGTGCATGGCTTTCTTAAGTGAGAACAGGAATGAATGGGGAGGGGAAATCAATGGTTCTTCAGTTGTGCCGTAGGACCATGACGGTTGCTTTAATGGTGTGAAAATGAACAGTGGCCATGTCAATTCCACCTTTACCTCTGGGGTCGAATCGCAACTGTTGCTTCTGATTAATTTCCTGCAGCTTTGATTAGAAATACACAGTGGTCAAGAAAAGCCTTTTCACACTGTTAGGTTCTTATTTTTCAGAGTAAATAACTCACAGACACCTTAGAAGCTTTAACCAAGTTTAATTCTTCCCAAAGGTTCTGTACAGCTGTAATTCAGACAACCCAACATTTCTCCCATCCAGATATATATATATCCCACTTAAGACACTCCTCCTTCTCTCCAATCCTTACATCTTATGGTTTAACAGGAAAAGAGTAACAAGATACCAAACCCTTATTACTCCCTTCAGGGGATCTGACCTGACCTCCTGACCTCAACCTCTCCATCTAATCCACAGATGTCCATCTGTCTCCCCTGTATCAACACATTGCTCTCCTCTTTTCCACCCAACACATTCCACAGCTATCTGTCTTTCTACAGAGACCCATTCTCTTTCACTCCTTAATATACTATGCATCTGATCTATCATGTCTTTAATATCTCAATGTTCAAAATGTCGAATCCAACAACACTTACCGCCGGGGGTACGGAAGAGGAAGCTGCCATCTTGTGTGAAACATGAACTGTGTTAGCCAACACCACAAAGGTACAAACACAACACTGGGGTCAAAATGTTCCCCCTCTCTGCTCCATATAACCAACCACTCTTCTTTTCTCTAATTTCTTCTCTCTCTCCCTCCCTTCTGGGTAATGTGTTAATGAGCAACAGCTTCTCAGAATACCCATAACATTAGTGTGTGCATTTGTGTGTGTGTGTGTGTGTGTGTGTGTGTTTTCACACAAATTAATTAATCGCTTTGTGAGGCTGTTGAGGTGACGGTGGCTTGTCTCTTGCCTGCGCGCGGGCGGGTGTGTTTCTTCCCCCATTCTCTATCCCGTGTTAGATCGTTCTCTCTCCCGTGTTAGACCGTTCTCTCTCCCGTGTTAGACCGTTCTCTATCCCGTGTTAGACCGTTCTCTATCCCGTGTTAGATCGTTCTCTCTCCCGTGTTAGACTGTTCTCTATCCCGTGTTAGACCGTTCTCTATCTCGTGTTAGACCGTTCTCTATCCCGTGTTAGACCGTTCTCTCTCCCGTGTTAGATCGTTCTCTATCCTATGTTAGATCGTTCTCTATCCTATGTTAGACCGTTCTCTCTCCCGTGTTAGACCGTTCTCTCTCCCATGTTAGACCGTTCTCTATCCCGTGTTAGACCGTTCTCTATTCCGTGTTAGACCGTTCTCTCCCGTGTTAGATCGTTCTCTATCCTATGTTAGATCGTTCTCTCTCCCGTGTTAGACCGTTCTCTATCCCGTGTTAGACCGTTCTCTCTCCCGTGTTAGACCGTTCTCTCTCCCGTGTTAGACTGTTCTCTCTCCCGTGTTAGACCGTTCTCTCTCCCGTGTTAGACCGTTCTCTATCCTATGTTAGATCGTTCTCTATCCTGTGTTAGACCGTTCTCTCTCCCGTGTTAGACCGTTCTCTCTCCCGTGTTAGACCGTTCTCTCTCCAGTGTTAGACCGTTCTCTCTCCCGTGTTAGACCGTTCTCTCTCCCGTGTTAGACCGTTCTCTCTCCCGTGTTAGACCGTTCTCTCTCCCGTGTTAGACCGTTCTCTATCCTATGTTAGATCGTTCTCTATCCTATGTTAGACCGTTCTCTCTCCCGTGTTAGACCGTTCTCTCTCCCGTGTTAGATCGTTCTCTCTCCCGTGTTAGACCGTTCTCTCTCCCGTGTTAGATCGTTCTCTCTCCCGTGTTAGACCGTTCTCTCTCCCGTGTTAGACCGTTCTCTCTCCCGTGTTAGACCGTGTGTGTGCATGTGATGGCAGGGTCCTCTCTGACACTTTACATTAATTAGCCCACTCTGTAATTAGCGCAGGGGGGCGAGTGGGAACATGAGAGACCTGAACACAAGCCTAATCAGGGGGGGGCAACGAGTTTGATTCGCCACAACGCCAGCGAGAAAGTTCACACATATGTATAATTCCTGGCTCGACTCAGACAGACTGCGTCTTCACAGTCAAATTAGCAAGGATGTGGATTGGGAAGATTGGACTCTTTTTCGTTCTCCTGACTTGTTTTTGAGTTTGATGACCATTAATATAAAACCAGACTCTCTCTCTCTCACTCTCTTTTCTCTCCTCCTCCACACTAGCCCTTCCTCCTGGGGCACTGCAGAACAATTATTTTGCTCTACTCCCTTCCCTCCCTCCCTCTCACTCCAGATAATTCAATCTGTCCAATATCAAATAATATTCCCCAATTTTTCAGCCCATTTTAACCTTATCGCTCAAACAGCCGCCTCTAGGGGATTAGTCTCGTTCCACCTTGTTAAAAGAGAAGGGGAGAGAAAGAGAGAGAACCCGGGAAAGGGGGATGACAAATAGCTCTCTGAGGAGTGGTTTGAGAAGCTTCTGTTTGCCATTCTCACAGGCAATATGTAAGAGCCGGCAAAGATAGAGAGGGGGGGACCAGAGAGGAAAAAGAGAGGAGAGAGGGAGAGAGATATAATATTAGTGAAAGGGTGGGGGATGAGTGTAGGCTAGGTGATGAAAGTAAAGTTGGCCTGGTGTTACCACTCTACTCTAACTTGTGTCACCACAGCACTGTATAACACACCCCTCTACAAGCTCTCCCCCAGCTCAGAATTACAATCCAATAAGGTGGCCTCCTGTTGGTCTTTGTTCCCCCATAGTGTTTACCCTGTCCTCCGGCTCCGCTCGCTGCCTAATCTACCCAAGAGCTGAATGGCAATAGGTCAGGGACAAGGAGGGACAGAGCCGAAGGAGGGAGGAGAGGGGGAGGGAAGAAGGGAGAGAGGTTTTCCCTCTCTCCGGTTCTCCCACTCTCCTTCCTCCTCTTTTCTTTTCAATTCTAATCTGTCTGCTTGATTGTTCTAGGCTGCTTTCAGCCGGCCCCTGGGAGAGCTGGAGGTTTGGAGTCTGTTTTAATTCTGATATAAAAGAAGCCTTCCTCAAGAAGGGAGATGTAAGAGTAGGCCAGGCTGAGGAGAGTGAAGGAGTGGAGGTGGGACAGATTGCATGGCGGTGGTGGAATAGGATGGGAGGCAGAGAGGTGGCTTCAGCAAACACCAGAAGTCATAGAAATAGAAAAAGATATGATATGCCACACAATCTCTCTCTTTCCCAATATTCTCTCTCTCTTGTGCTTAAACACACACATATACACACTCCCAGGCATTGGGGTGGTTTAAGCCAAATGGGATTTTTTTTATCCCATCTGTAATCAAGAGGCACAATCTATATACAGTAGATTGATCTCAACTTCCTGTGATTCATACCATATCCTGTAGAGACGATATGGCCAGCTGAGAGGGTTATCTCCACGCTCTGTCTAATGATCCATAATCTCCCCGGATGGCTTTAGGAGCCTGCAATGCTCCACTTGTTTATCAGGGCCACAAACCAGGGGGCAAAGACAGAGCTGTGAACTGCAAATGAAAAAATATATAAATCAGTATTTGCAGAGAGAGAAGAGATAGCCGTTTGGCATAATAGCACTAAAACTTTTGGGCTGCTGTGTGGAGTGGACAGTCATGGTGTGGGTAGATAGTGGTCCATTTCCCTGCTTGATGGGGTTATACTTCGGTGCAATGTCACCGTTGTGGACTCCCTGGACGTCCTTGTTAGACACTTAATTTAAAGGCCTTATCACACTGAGGCACAGTGAGATTATCCTAGTATAAGTCTGAACATCAAAGATACTGGCACCAAGACTATCCATTACTGCAGCCAGGCAGATTGGCAAGTTGCAGAGCAACGTGTGGGTGTGTGTGTCTCTCTCTCTCTCTAGTTCTCTCTCTTTGTGTGTGTGTGTGTTTTCTCTGTTTGCATCTCTGTGTGTTTGTTTGTGTCTCTTCCTTTGTGTGTGTGTTTGAGTGTGAGTGGTGAAACAGTCACACATCTGTCCCTCAACTAACGAACCCCCAAATAATAAACCCCACTCCAGAAAAATGGAGTGACACAATGAAGTGGTTAACTTTATCAAGCCACCAGCTTTGCTCAGGCATGCAAGGTGTTAAGGGCCAGGCAGAGGTCAAGGGCCCAGCCCACAGCATTCTTCAGCTAGGCAGCTAGGCACGTCCCAGCACATCACACAGTCAGGGACCATATGTCCAGGTCCCCCAGTCAATGGGCCAGCCCCGCCAGCAGGACAAAGACCCATTCACACCCACTGAGCTCTAAGGAAATCTGTAATTCCACGCTGCCATTAGGCCAGAAAACAGCACCAGTGAGTCAACACCAGGGATACACGAGTTAGAGATATGGAGAGAGGGGAAGAGGAAGAGGGAGAGAGAGGAAGAGGGAGAGAGAGAGAGAGAGAGGCCTTTACCAGGCATACAAGCAGGCTGAGGATGATGCCCTGTGCTGTGGACCCATCTCTCTGTTCTTCCACAGGGCTGCAGCAGCCTTCTCTCCAGAGGGCCATTAGAGACCCTCCCTGTAACCCCCCTCTCTCTCTCACTCTCAATTCAGTTAAATTCAAAGGGCTTTATTGGCATGGTAAACATATATTTACATTGCCAAAGCAAGTGAAATAGATAATAAAAAATGAACAGTAAACATGACTCAACATTCCACTCCAAAGGAATAGAGACATTCCACATGTTATATAATGGCTATATACAGTGTTGTAATGATATGCAAATAGTTAAAGTACACAAGGGAAACTAAATAAACATAAATATGTACAATGGTGTTTGTTCTTCTCTGGTTGGCCTTTTCTTGTGGCAACGGGTCAGAAATCTTGCTGCTGTGATGTCTCTCTGTCCCTCTCTCTGCCCCTCTCTCTCTCTCCCTCTCTCTGCCCCTCTCTCTGCATCTCTCTCTCTCTCTGCCTCTGCCTCTGTCACTCACAACTCTGCTAATAAGGCCAGCAATAAATGCCAGGAAGGATACCAAGCCGGGATGAAAGCTATTCCTCTCCTGTTCAAGCTTTGAGGATATGTTTTCCTGGAGTAAGAAGGGAGGAGGTTGGGGTAAGAGTAGGGTGGAGAAGGATAGGCTTTATAGTTATGTTGCATTTTAATGGCCCTCTGTAAACCTATCCCATCATAAAATAATATTTTGTGTGTCATATCCTGTTGTGTGTGCACTAAGGGACATTTGCCAGTCCCCCCAGCACTGAGTAAAGTGTAAAGGGGGAGAAGGGCAGAGGGAGGAATAGATCACACATATTTTATATATGCAGCGATGAATATGGAAGAAAAAAAGGTCAAACTTGGCTGGAAACACTACAGTAGATCACAATTACAGTCCAGGCCCACATTTCATACATCAAGTCCCCGCCGCGATGTCTCATCAGCCCCTGGTCACACTGGAGAGGCCCACGCCGCACATTATCAAAGATTGATGGGGTGTCCTACTTAAAGCCAGGGGGTGGGGTGGGGTGGGGGGGGGACTTTGGGTTATCTGCGGGAGAGGGAAGGGGGGCATTCGGTGTTGGCCGTGTGGTCGCATGGCAGCAGTAACCCCCCACCAACATCGCCGCCCAGTGCCCACAGACCGCCTCATAGTAGTTTGAGGTTCTGCCAGGCTCCACCATTACACAACCGCATGACTACAGCCTTGATGTACTGGAGAAGTTGCAAAGCCTGACGTTACAAGATCAGCACTTACAAGACAGTACTAGCTGAGTCAGGAGTTTACAGAGAAGAAGACACGAGCTGAACAAATGTTAAAGGGTTGGCTTCACTCTTGTCTTCCGTCTCCCTCCCTCCCACCCACCTCGGAAAAACTATACAAACTGAGTGAACAAACAGGCAGACCCTTCCCTCCAAATCCCCCTCTTTCTAATACCGCACACCTCAACCCATCCCTCCATCCCTTTTCTTCCCTGCTGGCTGCCATCCTCCCCGTCTTCTTGTTCAGAGTGCTTGCTTAATAATTCATTGATTAATTTGTTCTCTCATTAATCATTTATTCATTAATCACGGCCTGCTTTTTCTAGAGGAAGCGGTGGAATCTGAAGAAAAAAAAGCCTGACTTCACATTTCACTCTAATTACGCGGCTGCACTAATCAACGCTTAAGAAATTGAGTTTCAGGAAATTCGGTTATTCCCTTCTTTCCCAAAGCAGGATGTATTGAGTTCGCCAGGTAACGTTTTCTTCCCCCTCTCCTCTCTTTATTGTACTCTGAAAGCCCTTAGTCATCACCAATTGTAAAAGAGTGTCTCAAGGCAGATGTAATCTGATGAACGGAAAAAAGTTTGACATTTTATCACAACTTGCCTTTTTCCCCATCTTTCCCAGAGAAAGGGGAATAGAAACGGTGGTGGCCGGTGAAACTGCGGACATTGATGAATAAACGATGGTTTGAAGACGGTTTGTAAGAGGAGACAGGCGCTGGGGTTGTGGAGGAGAGGTCTATGCTGTTTCCCCGGGATCTATGGCTCTCCCGGGACGTCGCTGGGTAATTTGTGTAATCGTTAGGAGTTACGTGCCCGGGGAGTTCCAGAGGTGTGGGGAAGAGTAGCCTAGACAAAAAAAATAAAAATTGTGTGATGCAACCGTGAGAGTGAAAACGAATAAAAGCATTGTGAAATGGTTTAATTACATTCATGTTTATCCCTGTTGGATATACAGTTCACACACAATTCATTTTCTCCCTCTGAAGCCCTCTGTCAGGTCCTGGGAAGAGAAGAAAATTCCATCTCAAATTAGAGGGAAGCTTCAACGGAATGGATGCCAATTCGACATTAACCTCTAAGCTTTATAAAGCACACACATTAAGCAGCACTAATGAGACTCTCATTGAACCAGTCTTTCTTTATTTTCAAACACACACAAAAAAAATTGCTTTGACTTCAATGTGCCGCCACCACTGTTACCGACAGAGGTTGCCTCTGCTTTATAGTTCAACAACACCAGCACACAGCACAGCAGCATCAGCAGACAACAATAGTACTGACATGCAAACATTTACAACGTTACCACCCTAATTAAAGAAGAATCATAAAAAAGGAAGAAAAAAAAAGTATTCATTATGAAACGCACTACTTCTTATCGCAAAGAGCCAAGGGGACCTCCACTGGGCTCAATTAGGAAGTGTAGGCCACAAATCCCTGGACTAAATTAATTGACACCCCAGGGCATTGGGCCCAGTCCCAGTGGTGGAGACTAAGTGGAGAATTCCTTTGTTTTCATTTCCTTTGCCTTTGAGAGAAAGTGCAAGAGAGCGAGAAAGGGGAGGAGACACTTTTTAACATTAAAAATCTATAAAACATTGAAAAGATCCTTTATTGTTTAATTATTTGTTGTTGTTTACTTGTGGTTTTCTGCAGCAGGGGAGCGAAGTGGGGTGGATGTAAGAAGAAGAGTTTATTTATTTATTTGCGTCCCATCTTTGAGCAGCTAGGCCTCCCGTCACATGTTGAGCACTAGTGCCATTTTATCCAGCATGTCAGCTGTTGTGTGCGCGCTAAACCCAGGCTTTTGCAAACGGCACAAGAAGTTACGGATTTAAAAGCACAGTAAATTATACTGGGTACTAGAGAGAAGGAGGGAGAAGAGAGAGGGAGAGACAGAGGAGAGAGAGATTGAGGGGGCGGACTGGGAGTGAGTATGACACACTGATTCAGCCAGCAGCTGTCTTGTACTGAAAACACCAGGGGGCAAGAGGGAACCAAATGACAAGACTGGCTCAATCAACATCTTGTCAAGACTGTTGGCTGATGTGTACAGACAATTTTATACCGCCAACCCCCTCCCCTGCCCTCCGCTTTTCATTTCCAGTTCTAGAGTCAGCCAGTCACCCCCTGTATAGCGTCAGCTCTTAGGCACTGGAGTGGAGCAGTGGATGGGATGGCAACTGTGGTATAATGACACTCAGAGAACTTCTCCTGCTCGCTAGAGACACCAGAGAGAGCACAGGAAGTGTCCGTGCCAGTGTCTGTGACACACACTCCACACACTTCCACACACACACACACACACACACACACACACACACACACACACACACACACACACACACACACACACACCCTACACAGACACACACACTCCACACACACACCCTACACAGACACACACACTCCACACACACAGTGTTCTTCCCTTCAGCACCCCTCGGTCCCCTCCTCCTTTCCTCTCTATCACTCCATCCACTGTGTCTGTGGTGGCAGGTGCCCAGGGAGACACAGCCGCTGCTTGCCCATGCGATAAGCTCCTCATTGGCCCGCCTCCCTTGCAGTCCGCCTCGCCCTGATGGGAGCAGCGTGGAAATCAACGTCATGCAGGGTGACAGCACATGTGACGGACTGATTACAGCATTCCATCAATCGCCTCTTACAGCCCCGACCCTTTACAATTGAGACCTGACAGGAGACCACTTTTATGGTTATTTTTCTTTACAACCGTACAGTACCTCAGGGTTTTCACTCCAGTGTGTCTTTTCTTGTTGTTGCCTCCTGCTGTCCTGGTTCTTCTAGCACAGTGTGTTGACAAGCTGACACAAACCCTTGCAATTTTCACGCCAGGGATGGAGAAAAAGAGGAGGAGAAAGGGATAGGGAGAGAGAGAATTAGTGAGTGTGTGAATGAGAGAGAGAGATAGAGAAAGAGATGGAGAACAGAGAGAGAGAGAGAGAGAGAGACAGGAAGGCTGGGTAACGATGCTGACGGGGGTAGTTTGTAGAGGAGAAGGCGAGTGGTGTCAGAAAGAGCCATGGAGAAGGCAAATCAACAATTAGTAACACCTTATATAACTCTGAAAAGGAGCTTGCAAGACACTGATTTCAGGGATCATGGCTGACTGACTCTATAGTATGAGAGATACACAGAGGAAGGGGGGACGGGGGAATCTGGCGGAGAGGCTGACGTGTGGAGGGACGGAGGGATGGTAGAAGAGAATGGTGGGTATGGAGGGTGTTGGGTGGTGAGGGGAGGGGAGGGGGGGCAGGCGGGTGGATGGATGAGCCGATCTTCTCCGTATAAAAGAGGTCCCGGTCTGAGCCAAGAATCTTCACAATGGAAGAAAGGCTGGAAGGGGAGGCTAGGAGGATTAAACTCCAGCAAAACAGCTCTTAAAAAGCTGTTAGACTGCAATTTAGACACAAAAATACACAAAGGGGAGAAAAGGGGGGTTATGGGTAGAGAGAGAAGAAAAGTGTGTCTGGAATGCAAGGCGGGGAGGAGATAAGGCATGAGAGACAAGGCCAGATAAAGGGAGAGAGACAAACACAGGAATGCTTCAGCCAGGACCATGTCCTAAGACCAGAGAAGCAGATGCAGGCGGTCACAGATTCAGCCTGTGTCTGTGTCTGGAGACTAGAGACTATGGTGGTGTTTGGGTGGTGGGTGGTATCCTCTGCTCGCTTCCCTCCAAGTCCACACAACTCCTGTAGGAGACATGGTAATGAGATTACAGCCTGGCCCAATCAGACCTGAGATGGTAGGGAGCAGGGATCCCCATTGGAACAAATTATTTTTCTCGGCTGCCTAAGCATTATGTGCTGTCGTTTTACACACGCTCACACATACAGCGGGATATTTACACATACACACACATATACACACACAAACACATGCAGCAAGAGACAATGAGAGGAAGACAAAAGACCCTGAGTCAAAACAAAAGGATAACCATTCAGTACAGAGAAATGGAGCTTGCATTTTCAGCCCGATTTCGAGGCCTTATCTAGACACAGTACAATAGATGGTATTTGGGGAGAGGGCTTGTTTATTCTGAGCATGACATTTTTTTGCTGATTGTTTTGTGTTCTTTTTTTTCTGCTTGTGCTTCCTCCCCCTCTTATTCTGTCTTTTACTGTGGAATATCCACACCAACACCACTGACACATAGAACACTGCTACTGTGGAATATCCACACCAACACCCCTGAGACATAGAACACTGCTGCTGTGGAATATCCACACCAACACCACTGACACATAGAACACTGCTACTGTGGAATATCCACACCAACACCACTGACACATAGAACACTGCTACTGTGGAATATCCACACCAACACCACTGACACATAGAACACTGCTACTGTGGAATATCCACACCAACACCACTGACACATAGAACACTGCTACTGTGGAATATCCACACCAACACCACTGACACATAGAACACTGCCACTGTGGAATATACACACCAACACCCCTGACACATAGAACACTGCTACTGTGGAATATACACACCCACACCACTGACACATAGAACACTGCTACTGTGGAATATACACACCAACACCCCTGACACATAGAACACTGCTACTGTGGAATATCCACACCAACACCACTGACACATATAACACTGCTACTGTGGAATATCCACACCAACACCACTGACACATAGAACACTGCTACTGTGGAATATCCACACCAACACCACTGACACATAGAACACTGCTACTGTGGAATATCCACACCAACACCACAGACACATAGAACACTGCTACTGTGGAATATCCACACCAACACCACTGACACATATAACACTGCTACTGTGGAATATCCACACCAACACCACTGACACATAGAACACTGCTACTGTGGAATATCCACACCAACACCACAGACACATAGAACACTGCTACTGTGGAATATCCACACCAACACCACTGACACATAGAACACTGCTACTGTGGAATATACACACCAACACCACTGACACATAGAACACTGCTACTGTGGAATATCCACACCAACACCACTGACACATAGAACACTGCTACTGTGGAATATCCACACCAACACCACTGACACATAGAACACTGCTACTGTGGAATATCCACACCAACACCACTGACACATAGAACACTGCTACTGTGGAATATACACACCAACACCACAGACACATAGAACACTGCCACTGTGGAATATCCACACCAACACCACTGACACATAGAACACTGCTACTGTGGAATATACACACCAACACCACAGACACATAGAACACTGCTACTGTGGAATATCCACACCAACACCACTGACACATAGAACACTGCTACTGTGTAATATCCACACCAACACCACTGACACATAGAACACTGCTACTGTGGAATATCCACACCAACACCCCTGACACATAGAACACTGCTACTGTGGAATATCCACACCAACACCACTGACACATAGAACACTGCTACTGTGGAATATATACACCAACACCACAGACACATAGAACACTGCTACTGTGGAATATCCACACCAACACCACAGACACATAGAACACTGCTACTGTGGAATATACACACCAACACCACTGACACATAGAACACTGCTACTGTGGAATATACACACCAACACCACTGACACATATAACACTGCTACTGTGGAATATACACACCAACACCACAGACACATAGAACACTGCTACTGTGGAATATCCACACCAACACCACTGACACATAGAACACTGCTACTGTGGAATATCCACACCAACACCACTGACACATAGAACACTGCTACTGTGGAATATACACACCAACACCACTGACACATAGAACACTGCTACTGTGGAATATACACACCAACACCCCTGACACATAGAACACTGCTACTGTGGAATATCCACACCAACACCACTGACACATAGAACACTGCTACTGTGGAATATCCACACCAACACCACTGACACATAGAACACTGCTACTGTGGAATATCCACACCAACACCACAGACACATAGAACACTGCTACTGTGGAATATACACACCAACACCACAGACACATAGAACACTGCTACTGTGGAATATCCACACCAACACCACAGACACATAGAACACTGCTACTGTGGAATATACACACCAACACCACAGACACATAGAACACTGCTACTGTGGAATATACACACCAACACCACAGACACATAGAACACTGCTACTGTGGAATATACACACCAACACCACAGACACATAGAACACTGCTACTGTGGAATATACACACCAACACCACAGACACATAGAACACTGCTACTGTGGAATATACACACCAACACCACAGACACATAGAACACTGCTACTGTCAGAGTGTACAGGACACCAGTAGATATTTGATTATATTTTTTGACATTTGTAATTATTACTGCATGGAGCAATTGCCCAGTCAAGTTGAGAGTGCTCATGTTTATAGAGCCTGTTAGATCGGGGCGGTGCTCTCTAGAGCCGGACTTCAGTGGACGGGAAGAGAGGACGCTCAAGATTATCCTAAAATAGAAACCGTTCCTGCCTCTACTGAGCTCAGAACCTCTTAGCCTGAGTCTCCACACACACACACACACACACACACACACACACACACACACACACACACACACACTTTAAGTGTCATTGTATAACCAAGGGGAGCCTGTGTAGCTGAAGTAGGTTGTTGAGTCTCCCTGCTTGTCCATGGAAACTACACTAGCATGATGAGGACACTTAAGTGTTAAATATACATAAAGTGTTTGTGTGTGTGTGTGTGTGTGTGTGTGTGTGTGTGTGTGTGTGTGTGTGTGTGTGCGCGTGCGTGCGTGTGTGTGGTTGTGAGATCCCTTTTTTGGGGTTTAGGACTTCCAAGCCTGTTTTAGCCAGGCCGCTATGTTGGCATGAAAGATTATGATTATAGTGATTTGCTGCTTTCAGTAGTTAGCCCCAGTACACCCAAAGGTCACATCCACTACTTAATTGGTCTACACTGAGATTAGAACAGGACACACAGATACACATTGCCACACACAGACACACTTCCCCATAATTCCATCAAGGCCATGTTAGTCCCCAGTGCAGATGCCCAGTAGCGGATCATTGCAGACATCTGTCCATCCTGTCCCCATCAGCAGCAGTGTGCCTCCCTCCCTATCCATTCAGATGGCACAGAGAGAGAGGAAGGCTGGTGCCAGGGGACTGCAAAGCTCTTTAATATGTTATGCTCCATGTCAGCCCTGCTGTTCTGGACTTAACTCTGACCGTGTGACGGAGAACGCAAGTCACTATGTCAAAGTAACTGCTTAATGTGTCCTCAAATCCCTTACAATTTGCTTGCCCTATTTATGCTACAACAAACACACACAGGCACACACTCAGAGGCACACACACACACACACACACACACACACACACTAACCTCTGTGCATCCACTGCCGTGAAATGATATTCCGTTTAGTAAAATTGGGATTAAAATATGTTTTGACCTTGTACTGGAGGGATGGACACACACACACACACACACACACACACACACGGGTCAGAGGTGTTACCTGTTTTTGAAAAGTACCAGCCCATCATTACCTTTCCCAGGCAGAACTTGTACCATACACACACAGACACACACTCAGAGGCACACACACACACACACACACACACACACACACACACACACACACACACACACACACACACACACACACACACACACACACACACACACACACACACACACACACACACACACACACACACACACACACACACACTAACCTCTGTGCATCCATCCTTTCCCAGGCAGAACTTGTACCATACCTACACAGACACAAACACACCTCCTCAATAAGGTGTTTAAAACAAATAAACCCACAGGTCATCCACCTTTCTTTTCAGTGTAGTTTCAATGGCAGCCAATTGACAAGGGACCCTCTGTAAGTAGACTGAATGTGTGTGTGTGTGTGTGTGTGTGTGTGTGTGTGTGTGTGTGTGTGTGTGTGTGTGTGTGTGTGTGTGTGTGTGTGTGTGTGTGTGTGTGTGTGTGTGTGTGTGTCTGTGTGTGTGTGTGTGTGTGAGAGAGAGAGAGAGAGACGGTAGACAGCAACACACGAGGACCACTTCACACCCACGTCCCCTCTCCCCTCCTGTCCTCTCCTTTACTCCCTCTCTCCCCTGTCAGAAATGTATTCATGTAATTAAGCTGCTAATACACCATCAAGGAATTGGCTAATTCAGCAAGGAGGAATTAAAGGAATATGCAATGACTCATTAGCCAGCGGAGATGTTTTGTTGAGCATTCTCAATAAGGAATTTGGAATGCAATGAATCAGTCCATGGTGTGAAGTAATTTGTCAGTCTGTATCACACAGGCTATATATAAAAATGTACCCATACGTGTGTGTGAGAGAAGAGAGAGAAAGAGAGAGAGAGACACAGAGAGAGAGACAGAGAGAGAGAGAGAGAGACAGACAGATAGAGAGAGAGAGACAGAGAGAGAGAGACAGAGAGAGAGAGACAGAGAGAGACAGAGAGAGAGAGACAGAGAGAGAGAGAGACAGAGAGAGAGAGACAGAGAGAGAGAGACAGAGAGAGAGACAGAGAGAGGAAACAGAGAGAGAGAGAGAAAGAGAGAGAGAGAGAGTAACAGAGGTAACAGATGTAATCCATTTCTAACAACCTGCCAGTGTGATAAAGGATGGCCCATTGTAAACATTTAGGTACTGTGGGCAAGATACTTAATTGCAATCAATGTTTATACTGCAGCAAACATAAAGAGGAAAATCCCCAACGCGCCATCCAGTGGAGAGGCCTATGAAAATGCTCGATATAGCAAAAAAAACAACGAACATTAGGGACAGACAGCCTATAAAAGCAGCAGTTTTGAAGGCATGACTAGAAAATGCCAGCCTTTACCAAATGCTTAATAGCCTGAGCATGAAAACATTTCACTGCTCATTGACACTCAAATTGGACTCTTTTGATCTGCAGTCAATGACACAGACACATATACACACAGATTGATATGCTTATTTAAAGACATTAGCAATATGAAGGGAATTGGGGTTAGTGGACTTTCCTGGTGATATTCACTGCTATTATACATGATTCTCTCCATTTCTCCATCTTTCTCATCCTAAAAGGAGAAGAAAGGAGGAGAGTGCTTGGGCAGACGTGGGAAAGCAGTAGGTGTTAGGAGAGCTGCAAGCTGCAAGGCTTGAGCCATGGAGAACTCACGTTCCTGATGGACTAACTGTTTGGCAGGTCTGATTATACTGGAGGGAGGGAGGTTAGGGAAGTGGGGGAGGAGGAGAAGAACAGGGTTCAGTTAGTGGTCCTGGTCCAGCCCTAGATGAAGTGGATAATTGAGTAGGGAACAAACACCGCCAACCAACCTCGGAAGCCCCCTTTTGAAAAGAAATAAAAGCTAGAGAGAATGATGGAGTGAGAGAGGAGAGGGGTGAGCGGGTTGAGAAGGAGAGAGAAAATCCTAGCTTCCCTCGGGGGGAAAAATCTGCTATTGAAAAGCTATTAAACTTGCATTTAGCAGGATTCATTGGAAATGAAGAGGCCTATTAAAAGAGAGGGACAAGAGGACAATAGCGCGTCTCTGGCCGCCGTATGTTGCCCTCCTTTCACCAGCTTTTCTTTCCCCAGGAGAGTCCCCCCCCCCAGCCTGTCTGTTTAAGCACTCCCACCCAGAACCATTGGAGAGGGGCTTAGCACTGAGTGAATAGACCCCTCTTTATCTTCCCCCTGGCTCCCCCCCATTCTCCTATTGAAAGAGAGAGAGAGAGAGAGAGAGAGAGAGAGAGAGAGAGAGAGAGAGAGAGAGAGCATTTAAAAAACAAAGTAAGGTTCTTTCTTTTAAGGGAAGGGGAGAGATAAAGCCAACCAAATCTATTCTCTCTCAGCCCCTTCCTCTCTTCATATCTCCCCCAATGGTTTAGCGCTACCTCTGGAGGGGAGCCATATTCTTCCTCTGCCAGTTGGGTTTGTAATATTCAATCTCCAGCATCGTGGCACAAACAGGGGGAAACAAGGAGTCGTATTCAAACTTTGTGTGTGTGTGTGTGTGTTTGTGCAGGTGTATGTTGCGACGCAAGTGGTGTGTGTTGTGAGTGTGGTTGAGTATTCCAGTGTGTGTGAGGGAAGGCGAGCCAACAGCTTTCCGTGTGTGTGTGTATGTTCGGTGTGTGTGTCCCATCTTTAACACAGCAATGGAACAGACAGAGGCAGGTGTCTTGGTTGACGTTGAGCAGGCTCAGACGGATGCTTCCCCTGGGACACTTAATGGAGTTTTGATTGTTTAACATCCATTTTAACAAAAAGCTCCCCCAAAGAGTGGCAGATTTCTCTCCTCCGCGGTGTGCCTGTTTCGTGTCACCACGCGGTGGCTGCCATATGGTCTGGGGAAAGAGTTAAATAAGTCATGAGGCAGCTGACTCTTCCTGCTCAGCTCAGCCACCATTTTAGAGGGAAAATACATATTTTCAGCCTCCTCCATCCACCCCATGTAACAACATGGCAACATGTAAACAACAGAATGAACAGGCCAGTCCATTATGGGGCCAGGCTAAATATGGCCATGCATTTGTCTCAAGTAATGCTATTAGACTATATCATTACATGTTACTCATCAAACCTCCCCCATTCTTCCAACAGCTACCCAAGCAGCCTACTTTTCCCAGCAGCCCCAAGACCAGGTAGTGGTGTCTGGCCAATCGGTGACTCTGCCCTGTGTTATCGTGGGGTACCGGGGAATGGTGCAGTGGACCAAAGACGGCCTGGCGCTGGGTGGAGAGAGAGATCTGCCAGGTATCTGATATGACCAACATCTCTCTGTGTGTCTCTCTCTCTCTGTCTCTCCCCTCACTCTCTCTGTCTCCCCCTCTATCTCTCGGACTCCCTCTCTCTCTCTCTGACCCCCCCCCCCCCTCTTTGTCTCCCCCTCTCTCTCTGTCTCCCCCTCTATCTCTCGGACTCCCCCTCTATCTCTCGGACTCCCTCTCTCTCTCTCTGACCCCCCTCCTCTTTGTCTCCCCTACTTCTCTCTCTCCCCCCTGATCAATTCATGGTCTCATTAGGAAGCCTTGGCTCTCTGTCTGTCTACTCAAATTAATGGAGGTGGAGAGAAACAAATATACTGCAGACAGCCTTTCTACCTCAAACAGACAAAGAGCGTTTAATTTGTTGTTTAGCATTTTGAGGCTTCTGTACCAAGGTGAATAATCAATTGGCTGGTGTCACGCGCTGACATTTAGCTGTGTTCTGGACTAGTGGGAAGGGGGATGAGGCTCGGGGTTGACCTTAGACACTACATCTTGATTTTGTCTGTGCTTTAAAGGACAGTCAGTCGCCTCACGCCCCCGTCTCGCATGTAGCTGCTGCCTTCCCCTAGCCAGTCCCACGCTGCTCAGCCAACTGAATGGCTCAGTGCTTAACCGGGGGTGGTGCAGCACCATTTCCATTTATGTCTTAAAGGCCCTTGGCGTTTGTTTGTGGCGTGAGTCTGCTCATTTTGCAGTCTTTTCATTCCGGTTTGGGTTTGTTGTTCTGCTGGTGATTGTTGGGTTTGTTTTCTTGTTTTCTTTCCCATTCTCTGACTCACTGTATTCCTTGTGTTGGCTTAATGCAGGGTGGACACGCTACTCCTTAATGGGAGACCCGCTATCAGGCGAGCACAGCTTGATGATCGACTCGGCAGAGCTGGCTGATGACGCCGTGTACGAGTGTCAGGCTACGCAGGCCGGACTGCGCTCCCACCGAGCCAAGCTCACTGTTCTAGGTAAGATACACAGCTGCTGCACACACACCACAAACGGGCACACACAGGGGAACACACACCCTGATCCGAAAAACAGCCCTCCAGCCAAAACCTGCAGGTTGGCTCTACAGAGGGAGATTGTCAGGCACCCATCTTCATTATGGTTCTGACACACAATAATATATACAGTGCCTTGCGAAAGTATTCGCCCCCCTTGAACTTTGCGACCTTTTGCCACATTTCAGGCTTCAAACATAAAGATATAAAACTGTATTTTTTTGTGAAGAATCAACAACAAGTGGGACACAATCATGAAGTGGAACGACATTTATTGGATATTTGAAACTTTTTTAACAAATCAAAAACTGAAAAATTGGGCGTGCAAAATTATTCAGCCCCCTTAAGTTAATACTTTGTAGCGCCACCTTTTGTTGCGATTACAGCTGTAAGTCGCTTGGGGTATGTCTCTATCAGTTTTGCACATCGAGAGACAGAAATTATTCCCATTCCTCCTTGCAAAACAGCTCGAGCTCAGTGAGGTTGGATGGAGAGCATTTGTGAACAGCCGTTTTCAGTTCTTTCCACAGATTCTGGATTGGATTCAGGTCTGGACTTTGACTTGGCCATTCTAACACCTGGATATGTTTATTTTTGATGTTGGCATGAAAGATTATGATTATAGTGATTTGCTGCTTTCAGTAGTTAGCCCCAGTGCACCCAAAGGTCACATCCACTACTTAATTGGTCTACACTGAGATTAGAACAGGACACACAGATACACATTGCCACACACAGACACACTTCCCCATAATTCCATCAAGGCCATGTTAGTCCCCAGTGCAGATGCCCAGTAGCGGATCATTGCAGACATCTGTCCATCCTGTCCCCATCAGCAGCAGTGTGCCTCCCTCCCTCCCTCCCTATCCATTCAGATGGCACAGAGAGAGAGGAAGGCTGGTGCCAGGGGACTGCAAAGCTCTTTAATATGTTATGCTCCATGTCAGCCCGGCTGTTCTGGACTTAACTCTGACCGTGTGACGGAGAACGCAAGTCACTATGTCAAAGTAACTGCTTAATGTGTCCTCAAATCCCTTACAATTTGCTTGCCCTATTTATGCTACAACAAACACACACAGGCACACACTCAGAGGCACACACTCAGAGGCACACACACACACACACACACACACACACACACACACACACACACACACACACACACACACACACACACACACACACACACACACACACACACACACACACACACACACACACACACACACACACACACACACACACACACACACACACTTAAAATGCTCACGGTTTCTATGTCTTGGGACTGTTTATGACATCACCTGCTGTTATCAACTTTCACAAATAACACCTGGAAAATGTATTTACTGCCGTATATCAGCCCTGTAAATATTTTTCAAACCCAACAGAGCCAGAAAAAAAAAATGGTTTTCCCTTCAGTATCGATAATCAAGACTGTGGATGTCTAGGATAATGTGATTGCTGCAGTCACAAATGACTTGCGTGGACACTTAAAAAGTCAAGTTCTGCACAGTTAGCACATTTTACAGTGAGTCACAATATTTGTCAACCGTGGGGCAGCTTTTACATTAACGCAAAGTGAGTGATCTACATATTCACCAGGCATCCAGAGGTGGGGAGAGGAGGGTGGTGGTGGAGAGAGGGATGGCGGAGGGGAGGGTGAGAGGAGAGAGAGCGGCCCCTCGTGGGACTCCCAGACAGTGAAACACTGCTGGCACCTGGTGGCCGATGGGGGAACAGGCAGCAGCACATTCATTAGTCTTTACTGAGCGTCTCTCTGATGATCTGGCAAATACACCCAACAAAGCAGAGAGACAGTTACAGAAGACACTGGAGCCTCAGCTCTATGCACCAACAACAAGGCTAGGCTACTGTGCTGTCTCCCCACTGCCCTGCTTGTTTCTGTCATTTTGTGAGCAGCGAGACGAGGGAGAGAAGGAAAGGCAGCAAATGAAAGGTTGATCATGTGATTGGTTAGTGTGAGCCACCTCCGCAGTCACACTGACCTTAGCCTTTGTGGACAGAAAAGGCGGTAGATGTTGTTTCCTCAAGCCTTGTAGAATGTCCGCATTATGACAGGAACAAATCAAGCAGGGACCGGGGTGTGTGTGTAGGCCTGTTTCGAGAACACAGATACACAGAGTCTTGAAGTGTGTGTGTGTGTGTGTGTGTGTGTGTGTGTGTGTGTGTGTGTGTGTGTAAATCAATGCAGCCAGATGAGACCAAAGCAATCCGGCGCATTCAAAGGAGTCAACGGCGGGAGAGCGGCCAAGGGAATCGGCATGGAAATTAAAATCACCTAGCACTCGGATTCCATTAGTGTCCGGGCCGCAGTGGCGGAAGGACCTTTGACAATTCAGATACACACACAGAAATTGGTTCAGCGGAGGGAGCAAGAGAGAGAGATAGACCGGGGCGCAGGCCCGCTGCTGTTTACGCCTGCCGTTATTGGCTGGGGAGATAGACGCCTTCATCAGGGGTGGCACGCTCTGCTTGCCAGCAGCGTGTGCGAAACCATGCAAATAAATGAACAAATAAGCAATTCAGATGAAACATCACTGGGCAACAGTGGGAGTAAAATAGAGGACTAATGCCAGTCTCAATGTTAAGAAGGAAAATTAAATAGCTCTTCTGTTTTTTTCTTCTCAAAGCCAAATGTTGTCGGTTTCCATTCCAGTCTACAAAGTAGAAACACACCTCGTGAACCAACACGATGATGAAAGGATATTGTTTTCACATTAATCTCACTAGATGTTCCTCTCATTCAGAAGCTGTGTACTGTAAAAGGAGCTTTCAGTTTGGTGGGTTGTTTCTCTCCTCTAACATGAATGCGTTGTGTTTCCTCCTTCTCTCCCTGTAGTTCCCCCCACAGACCCGGTGGTGGAGGGAGGTCCTATCATACGTGTGAAGGCCCACACACCCTACAACCTCACCTGCCGCGCCTCGGGGGCCAAGCCTGCCGCCGAGATCACCTGGTACAGAGACGGAGAGGTCATGGACACGGCCATATACTCCAAGGTACAGAAAGACTAAAGCACAATCAGATAACAGGTCGGGTCAGGGCAGGTTAGAGAGAGCAGGGCCATGCCCAACCTCATCAGGATCCACTAACAGCCACACAACACCAACACAGCACAGCAGAGTACAGCCGATCCCATCTAAGCAGGTAAGGCAAGGTACAGCAGAGCCCATCCAAGCAAGCCATGGCAGGGTACAGCCGAGCCAATCTAAGCAGGTAAGGCAAGGTACAGCAGAGCCCATCCAAGCAGGCCATGGCAGGTTACAGCCGAGCCCATCTAAGCAGGTAAGGCAAGGTACAGCAGCTACTCAAAATGCAGCAACTTTCTCTCAGCCAACTCTTCCTTTTCCGTTTCTCTGTTTTCTCTCTATTTTCTTCATTTTCTTTTCTATTTCTCCCTCTTTCTCTCTCAGGACCTGTTATTTCTCTCCCTACCTCCCTCTCTGCAGTCACCCTCCCCCTTTTAACTCATACCTGAACCCCCCTCCTCTCTCCCCTACTCCCCCTCCCCTCGCACTCTAATGCACTGACACTACAACATAACTGGAGCATGCCAAAGCTCAGACAGGCATGAGCGTTTGATACAGTAGAATTTCTGCTGAGGAGAAATCACCCACAACAATGCCAAAACACAATGGGGGGACGCGCCAGAGCGTGAACCAGCCGCAGTCGGGAGAGAGTCACATTTGTCATGCTCTCTGACCACGCTAAACTATGCTAAATGACACATTTAAGGAGACTAGAGCCCACAGTGGAGAAAAGGAGGGGGACAGGAGTGGAGAGAAAGAGATAGGGAGAGAGAAAGTGGGAGTAAAATAAAGAAGGGTGGGAGATACTGAGATACAGTTCACTGAAAGAAAGAAAGAAAGAAAGGAAGAAAGAAAGAAGACGGGTGCTTTTAGAGAGAAGGAAGGCTAGAGTAGGTGAGGGGGAGGTAGAGAGGGGGAGAGGTGGCTTGGGGCAGAGTGAAGGGTGGTGACAGGGAGTGATGTGACTCGATCTAGCGTAAAAATGCTTTTTGTGTGTCTGGCTGAGGAAGTGATTCATTGATTCAGCTGTCTGTTTGTCCGTCCATCCAGGGAATGGGCTCTGCTCTGCTCTTGCCCTTTTCCAGAGCTGCCTGTGAGACAACCCTCCCCCGGCCCCCCCTCCTCACGGCTACAGCCCAGAAATACAGACACAGACACCTCTGCCATTATTGAACACTGTCTGACAGCACTGTGTGTGTGTGTGTGTGTGTGTGTGTGTGTGTGTGTGTGTGTGTGTGTGTGTGTGTGTGTGTGTGTGTGTGTGTGTGTGTGTGTGTCCTTCGAAAGCGACGGGCGATATCTCCAGAATCTACCCCTTTCCTCACTTAGGCGTATTGATTCCTGTGAGCAATAAATAGATCTCAAAGATGATGACAAACAAGGAGCGCTGACTGGGAGCACTCTCAGAAATGTGGGAACAGCACATATCCCCAGGCGCATCATAAAATATATGATTTAACTGCCATGCCAATGGACTGGATGGCAATTTGAATGCCTCACACGTCAGAAAGATAGGTCCCGCAGTGTCACACAGACACCCAGAGGGGGAAGACTCAGCAGGGCCTTTACATGAGGCTACACTTATTCTAAACCTTACTTCCCTACTTAAACCACTTTGTCTCTTTAGAGACCAAAATATATTAATTCATGGATGTAACCCAAGAGGTGAAATAAGGACTCATAACTCCCTCTGCATGTTTAACAGCTGTCTCTTGTCTGTCTTGGCCATTGAGATGTACAGTAAACATCGTAGATGTCTTGTCTCCATGTCTCTTGTCTGTCTTGGCCATTGAGATGTACAGTAAACATCGTAGATGTCTTGTCTCCATGTCTCTGGTCTGTCTTGGCCATTGAGATGTACAGTAAACATCGTAGATGTCTTATCTCCATGTCTCTGGTCTGTCTCTCCTAGACGCGGATGGAGGATGGGAAGAGAGAACTGGCTGTCAGTATGCTTCCTGTGGTGCCGGAGGACAAGGACTCTGGCCGTACCTACACATGTCGCGTCCTCAACCCCGCCGCCCCCGCCGGACTCCAGACCTCTGTCACCATCAACGTCCAGCGTGAGTGTCCTCAGTGGCACTTAGTGTCCCCTTAGTGTCACTCCGTAGTGTCCTCGTCCCGCGTGATGAGGACACACCTAAGGTACAACACTCCCTAGTGTCCTCGTCCCAGTGATGGGGACACATTCGGGTACGGAACTCCGTAGTGTCCTCGTCCCAGTGACGGGGACACACCTTGGGTACAACACTCTGTCAGAGGACGGAGAACTCAGAGTTAAATACATTCAACTACCAACTATCACACTTGCATATTACTTAGTATGTACTGATGTATTGTCCATGGACACCAGTATGCTATTGTGGATGCTAGTATGCTAGTGTGGATATTGGGACATAGTCCTATAGGTAAAGTTTATAGTGACAAATATACTGCCAATAACGACAAGGCCTATACACATATATCATCTCTAATATATTTATCTATATACTTTAGGCATTAGTTGAGGGCTTTGGTTGAATAAATACACTTCACCCAGCACCACTTTAGAGTTAATGGAAGAGTGGTTAGTTCTGCCTTCCTGCACATGCACTCGCTCACCCTTCAATGATTCATACACCAACCTCTCTGTGACAAACACACACCCCTTCATATAGGTCCTAGCTCAGTGACACATACCTCCAGTGTTCACAGAGCTTCCTTTAGTACTGCTGTCCTGTTCCTTCTCCCTTGACTGACACATATTCAGCCTTCATATACTGTAGAATCCTCCTGTAAAGGAGTGCGTAACTGGTGGCAGGGAAGTCAGACGCAGGAGAGCAGAACTAGGTAATAGCCGGAGCAGTTTAATACAAAAACCAGCGGCATAAAGAAATAACCAACATGGGTACAAACCCGACGCACACCAGTCAACATGTGCACAAGCACTTACAACAAACAATTCCACACAAAGACATGGGGGGAAAAGAGGGTTAAATACACAACAATTAATGAGGGAAATGAAAACCAGGTGTGTAGGAAAACAAGACAAAACAAATGGAAAATGAAAAATGGATCGACAATGGCTAGAAGACCGGTGACGCCGAACGCCGCCCGAACAAGGAGAGGAACCAACTTCGGTGGAAATCGTGCCACCTCCATAGTGATAGATATGACACATACTATGTTCATCTCTCAGTAATGTTCCCCTCCATCCTGCAGACCCCCCATCAGTGACCCTGTCCGTCCAGCCCCAGACTGTCATGGAGGGAGCCAAGGTTCTGTTCATCTGCTCTGCCTCTGCCAACCCTGAGATCACAGGATACAGGTAAAAAAACAGCACCTCAACCTACACTTTATTGGGTTCATTTCTTTCATAGAGTCACTGTGTACTGCATTATTATGGAACTATTATCCTTTTAGTTGGTACAGTTTGGACTTTATCATTATGGCACAACTCAAAATTATCTAGTGGCCCAAAGTGACATGGTAACCCAATATGTTCTGGTAAACCAAAGTGATCTTGTAACCCAATGTGATGTGGTAAATTGACATTCCAACTTTATGTGAGCTGGTATATTGGCCTTCTAATCCTATGTGAGCTGGTATATTGACCTTCTAATCCTATGTGAGCTGGTATATTGGCCTTCTAATCCTATGTGAGCTGGTATATTGACCTTCTAATCCTATGTGAGCTGGTATATTGGCCTTCTAATCCTATGTGAGCTGGTATATTGGCCTTCTAATCCTATGTGAGCTGGTATATTGGCCTTCTAATCCTATGTGAGCTGGTATATTGACCTTCTAACCCTATGTGAGATGGTATATTGGCCTTCTAATCCTATGTGAGCTGGTATATTGACCTTCTAACCCTATGTGAGCTGGTAAATTGGCCTTCTAATCCTATGTGAGCTGGTAAATTGACATTCTAACCCTATGTGATGTGGTATATTGACATTCTAACCCTATGTGATGTGGTAAATTGACATTCTAACCCTATGTGGTGGTAAATTTACCTTTTAACCCTATGTGATGTGGTAAATTGACCTTTTAACCCTATGTGATGTGGTAAATTGACATTCTAACCCTATGTGATGTGGTAAATTGACCTTTTAACCCTATGTGATGTGGTAAATTGACATTCTAACCCTATGTGATGTGGTAAATTGACATTCTAACCCTATGTGATGTGGTGATCTGGTGGTCCAGGTGGTCCAAGGGAGGAGTCCCGATCTCAGAGGCGAACGGGGACAGCCTGGAGGTGACGGTAGACCACTCGTACTTCACAGACCCTGTCTCCTGTGAGGTGTCCAACTCAGTGGGCAGCACCAACGTCAGCACCCTGGTGGATGTACAATGTGAGTGGAGCACATCAGTGTATCATAGTACTGTACTAGTAGCCTATAGTGTAATCCAAGTAGTGTGTCTGTGAACACATGTCCACCCTCGTCACAAGAGTTATCGTGTCTTTGGAGGATACTGTGTAATGTGCTTTATGCTTTGAAAATGCCTTAGGGGATATGATAAAGTCAGAATGAATGGTGAATAAGGGCTGTATTAGTTCTGATGGTGTCCTGGGCTCCTCTACAGTTGGTCCCAGGCTGCTGTCGGAGCCCAAGCCCATGAACGTGGACATTGGGATGGACGCTGCCTTCACCTGCACCTGGACAGGCAACCCTCCCCTCACCCTGGCCTGGACCAAACAGGGCTCAAGCGTGGTAAGACAAGTACCCCAATCAATACTTATACTGTGTGTGTGTGTGTGTGTGTGTGTGTGTGTGTGTGTGTGTGTGTGTGTGTCGGATGCAAGTGTGTAATGAGAGAAAGCCCTCAGACATCAGAGCTAAACCTTCAGAGGCAGTGTATGTGATGACTGTCAGGTTCTCACACTGCTGAGAGCAGGGGAGGTGACACTCTGTCATAACAACGTGACCACTAAATCAATCACATCCACAGTTGAGACACACTAGTTAAAAACCAGTTGACACATTTCACATCCCACTCCGAGAACAGCTTCTCAAACCGCTCCTCAACCCGGACCAAGACACAACACAAAGAACATCCAGGGAGGAATATGTGAGGTAGCTTACAAACAGCCCAGTTCCACCTTTAGTTTGCGTCATCCTGGTTCAAGGTCTCCCACCCCACCCCAGGCAACACTATCAGCGCTATTTTCAGGGAGCCTCTCTCCCGGTGTTTAATCGGATTTCAGAGGCAGCTTTTGCTAAAAACGCCACCGCTAAAGAGAAGAGAGCTGCAGGACAGCAGGCGATGCTGTAAAAGCCACGCTGTCATCTCCATCTCCCAGACTGAACCAACGCTCTCCGGAAGAAAAGAACAGGCGGTGCTCTCTAATCCACACGCACCGCGGCCACCACGCCTCACACAGCTACCAGTAATGGATTCATTAGGTTACTCTCTAATTGTGGTTGAATAGAAAATGGTGAGTGGGAGTGAAAGGACGGAGGGAGGGAGAGGAGGGGCTTAGAGGGAGAGGAAATGGATTAATCCCAGCTTGACGGAATGGTGGGATCAATGAGCTAACGAGTGCGCAAGTGTAGAGGGAACTGTAGCAGCCTCTAAAGGCTACGGCCCACTCACACCATGATAACGTTATGCTCTGCCGGCAACGTTTAATTAGGACAATCTCCACAGCAGCATGGTCACTCCAGAGGAGCCTGGCTGTAGCTGGAGTCAGAGCAGCAGTGGCTGGAGTGCTTCATGTCTGGGATTAAAGCCACAGCATTGTCACCAACATTAAATTAAACTGAAACAGAGTGTAGGAGCTGGAGAGACTGTACGTATGGCCACATCCGTTCTGCTGCAACAACTGCCCCAATGAACTGCTGCTAAAAAGACACTCACTCGCTTCCCTCCCTCTCCTCTTATCCCTCCTGTCCACCCCTCTCTCTCTGATTTCCCCTCCCCTCCTCTCCCTCCTACCCCTCCTCTCCCTCCCCAGGTGCTCAGTAATGGCAACACCCTGCAGCTGAAGGCTGTCACCCAGGAGGATGCTGGGACATATACCTGCAAGGCCATCGTTCCCCGCATCGGTGTGGCTGAGAGGGACGTCACGCTCACTGTCAACGGTAAGTCTCATATGAGTCTCAATAGTCTGAAAATAGGGCTAATTCAATATCACTTTCAACATGTTGTTTTTGGTTGACTTTTAGATGTAGAATATTAAAGATGCACGTTTGGTATTATCTATGTAGAATGTTAACTCAAGCATCATATGTGTCAACCATCTGACAATGCATCTATGTTTAAAATGTCAATGTCTCAAAATCTCCCTCTTTCTCTCCCCCACGGCTCTCTCAAAAGAGAGAGAGGAAGAGAGGAAGGGGCTGAGAGAGAATAGATTTGGTTGGCTTTATCTCTCCCCTTCCCTTAAAAGAAAGAACCTTACTTTGTTTTTTAAATGCTCTCTCTCTCTCTCTCTCTCTCTCTCTCTCTCTCTCTCTCTCTCTCTCTCTCTCTCTCTCCCTCTCTCCCTCTCTCCCTCTCTCTCTCTCTCTCTCTCTCTCTCTCTCTCTCTCTCTCTCTCTCTCTCTCTCTCTCTCTCTCTCTCTCTTCAGGCCCACCTATCATTACAGCGGACGCCACACAGCACGCTGTCAAGCACTCCAAGGGCAAGCTAGAGTGCCTGGTGGGAAACAACCCCCCGCCTGACAAGATTGTAAGTGAGCCTCTTGCCTTTTCCTGTCTTTCCTGTTTCAATGTGTGTGTGTGTGTGTGTGTGTGTGTGTGTGTGTGTGTGCTTGCGTGCGTGCATGTGCTCACGCACACATCATCCCTTCACCTTCACACACACACATCATCCCTTCACCACTCAATGGGGATGAGAGAGAGAGAGAGAGAGAGAGAGAGAGAGAGAGAACAGAAAGGTAACTAGATGGGGGGTGGGGGCTTCTGCAGGCTGCAGCCAAACCACATGGCTCAATTAGCGCTGCATCCATCAGGCCTCGGTGGGCTGACCCGTCAGGTGACCCTGGGTGCGTGGGCAGCTCTGACAGAGGATAATTAGGGTCTGAGGGGGAGTGAGAGGCAGGCACCCCATTGACCTTAACTAGCAGCAGGAGAGAGGCTTCAGCACCAACAAGAGCATCTTACACAGCCTCACAGGTCTGGCAGGGCTTAGAGGCTGACAGGGCTTACCTCCAGGGCAAGACGTAGGAGGCAATTTAGAGCTACGGCTCTTAGCAATGTCAGCCAGGTGGATGGAGAGGGAGGAAAATAGAGAGAAGGAAAGAGAGAGGGAAGGAGGGTGATTGGTTAGAGGGATTGATCTAAGCATGGAAAGTAGTGGTTGATCTGAGCTCTGACAGCGCTGCTAGCCACTCACCTGTTGTTCATCTCCCATCTTTCTCACTAGGTGTGGACGTTTGGAGACGTGACCCTCTCCTCGGGCTCCTCCGGTCGTTTCTCTGTCCAGACGGTGACCAGCGACCACGGGGTCCTGTCCTCCCTGGTCCTGTCTGAGACCCTGGCCCAGGACTTCCTACTCCGCTACAACTGCACCGCATGGAACCGCTTCGGTACAGGCACCGCGCTGGTCACCCTCAAGGAGCAAGGTACGGTTAGGAACTGGACAGGGGTCCTTATTATCTCTGATCTCACACAGTCAGCATGACCAATCTCACTAAGACGAGCACTGTGGAGAGACGGTGCTGGGAAGAGAGAGGGGTTAGATGAGGTCAAAGCAGAACTCCAATTGAGTGCTTATCTTAATAATACTATTTGAATCAATATAATTTAATCAGCAGATGGTGGGCCTTAATGAATACATTGGGCCCATAACATAGATATCGATCGGGGACTAAAGTCAATTAGATCAGGCCACAGGTGTCCTGGGGCCGAGTCGCCGGCGGTCCCTTAGCTCCCTCTCTCTCTCTAAGTGTGTGAGAGCCACCCTCTTCAAATTTACTTAAACCACAATTTACTTACTCACACACACACACATATGCACACAAACACAGACTCTGCACACTGGAGTTGGCGGGGGTAAGGAAGGAAGGACTTTGTTGCAGTAGACACCAAAAATAAGGTCCTCGCCAGCAATTTACATCAAGGCAGCTCAGCCGGGGTCTCGGGAGAGTTGAGTGGTGCGCCGTATCTCTCTCCTGGAATCTCTAATTAGATTACTGTCTATTGCTTCATTGCATGTCAGGCCTTGTTACCCTTCTTCCAGAGAGATTAAACACAATAGCCGAGGCTGTGGGGACGCAGCGGGCTCTAAGTGTGTGTGTGTGTGTATGCGTGTGTGTGTGTGTGTGTGTGTCTGTGTGTGTGTGTGTGTGTGTGTGTGTGTGCGTGTTTCTGAGGGACCATGAGACTTACTGCAGATGCATTTATATTGGAGCAGGCGTTGGCAGAGATTAGTTGGGGGGGGGGATGAGTAGAGTGGCGTTAGAATAGGAGACTGGATCTAGTCCTGCCTGTCTGTCTCTGATCAGTAGCATGATCCTGACACTTCTCTCTTTTCCTCTATCTCCTTACAGAGGCCCTGCCCATGATGATCATCATTGGGGCGGCAGTGGGCGGAGGGTGTGTCCTGCTTATCTGTGTCGTCACCCTGGTCTCTCTCTGCTGCAGGCACACCGGAAAAGGTGAGGTCGAAGGTCAGATATGGGCCATACTGGGGTTGGGCTACATTCTATGTCAACTCACCCTATTCAAGGAAATGAATTGACATTCAGTAAATGACTATTCACTCAATATTTTTAAATCAATGTGAACTGACTGAATTGAAATAGAACTGACCCCAACCCTTAGCGATGCATAGCTAGTTTCAACTTCATGAAAGGAGCACAATCAAATCCTTTTCTATGAAGGCAACAGGCATGAAAAGCAGTATTGGAATCATTTCTAAATCACCTGTCTCTTTTGAATCCTCACAGGTAAAAAGTGCACACGCCTCTCAAAGAGTGACATCAGAGTTCAGATTGTGCACAGCGACCACAACGCTACCCGTGGCAACGATGATGAGGAGGATGTCAAGGAGCCGATGGTAAATGCCTCCGTTCAATCACTTTCAGTAGGTTTTCAAATACCTTTTCATCTTTATATAACATATATACAGTATATAATGTATATTACTGTGATGATGTGATGATACACAGTACAGTCATTTTGTTGTGCTCATGTTCGTCTGAGTCTAAGATGTTCCACCTTTGTAATTGTAGGGCCTGTTGTTTCCCCCTCAGGCCCCCAACAGCAGTGAGTCTCCTGGGACATCCCGGACGGAACACAGTGACCTGCTGGAGGAGGACGAGGACGAGAGGTCAGACATCAAGGTAAAAACCGTAAGGAGAAACACTCACACTCACAATGTTTTTACAATATACATGCATGGGAAAAAATGCAAACATTTGTTGAATGTGCAGATTTGCTGGGTGTTTTGAAAAAGTCTGAAATCTCTATACACATACTGTATCTTTAAAAGCGGTTTAACAACTTAATACCATGTTGTTATTTCCTCTCCCCTCAGGACCCCACTAACGGCTACTACAACGTGCATGCTCACGAGGACCGGGTGATCCGCAGTGGTTTCTCAGATTACGTGCCCAACCCCCGTCCTGTCTACACTCCATCCCAGCTGCCCTCCCCCAGCCCGCTGTACGGCCAGCACACAGTGGTGGCAGCCACACAGCCCCGAATCTACGACTTCTCCCACCGCTACGCCACCACCACAGGGGCCCGCTCCACCTACGAGCAGCAGCAGGCAGCGGCAGCCCAGCCCGGGGCCATCTACCCCACCGACCCAGTCTACAGTGGCTCTGCCTACCTGCCCACCGCCGCCACATACGGCCGAGCCTTCACCAGCTACGTCAAGCCCGCCTCCTACGAGAAGGTGGACGCCTACGATCAATCGGACCAGGCCAGCAAGGTGTCTAGCTCCTCCCGTTTCTCATATGCATCATCGCAGGTCTCCTCCCAGCAGTCCGACTACGGACGGCCGTCACAACGCATGCAGACTCACGTCTGATTGGACAGCGGAACAGGGGGTGAAGCACGGAGGGCCATGTAAAGGGGAAGCATTGGTCATCTCTATAGGAAGTGTGGCCAGACTAACATGAGGAGAGAGAACTGGATGGCTGGTCCTTCTCCTGGACACGTTTTGGAAGGAGATGTAGGTGACAGGGATTGCCTTCCTTATTTGTTATTCAGTTGTCATTCTGGGATTGAATGGTCCCAATGGAGTCCCAATGGCATCAATGATTGTGATGTGCCACTCACATTCCCCATCAATAAATAATCTACTACAGTGTCTGCTACTTCAGAGATGAGCCTGCTATTCTGTCATGGCACTGGTTTTGTTTTACCAGTGAGGGGATGAGAGGAAGGCAAACTGGAAATCACCAGCTTTGGGTGGCCTAAACTAACTGGATGCTGGAGCCTAGCTAACATTTCTCAAAAAGAACAGACTGCTCAGACAAATAGAACTTCTAACAGACTATGAACAAAATTAAAAATACAGACGTCTTCATTTAAAAAAAAGAAGAAAAAAAAAGAGTCAACACATTGTGGTCATTTGGTGTTTGTCGGCATGTGAAAGGAGTTCTAAGCACATTCCTGTCTCTCTATCCATTTAAAGAAGCCTGAGCTCCACAATGGCAGCCATAAACCGCTCTGCAAAACAATATGTTTAGCTTGTGTGTGGGTTATCTGGGAGTGAAAGCAGAGTGAGGTATGGAGAGAATGTGTATCCTAGCCTTCACCTAATAGAGAGACAGCCTGTGTGTTACCGTTCTACCCTGGAGGACAAGAAAAGGAAATGGAAAAGCCCAAAGATGGTGAGCTACAGTACATAGCAGTGTATTGAAAGAGTTAGTGAGATGAATTCCTCTGGGTACTGTATTACTTCTGTGTTTACCAGATTGCTATTTCCAGAACAATCAGAGAATGTGGTTTGTAAAATGGTGGCAATCTTGAACTTGAATAATCTCAAGGTGCAGTCTCAACTTGAACAGGCTAAGATGGGTTCTACTTGTGAAACTGTCCCTCTTCAGACACCATCCACACTCCAGTCTTTATGACACAATCAAGTAGCTTCAATATGTTTACAAAAACACAGTACTACCCTGAAATACTGACTAGATCAACTGTACAAATGGGTGAAGAAGGCCCATTCTTTCTCTGTTGCATGCAGATGATGTGTCTAGTGAAACTCTTCAGCATTTCTTTTCCATGTCCATTATGCTTGTTTGAGAGACTGCTTAATGCACCTGGCTCAGTTGCATTCCGGTTCTGGACACTACTGGAACCCTGTACTGCCATTTTGTGTCGAGAGCCGTGCTACCGGTCAGTCGGCCCAATTGGAAAACAAATGTCACTAAGTGAACCAAGTGATTTAAAAACAAAAATCATCGCTCGTCTTTATTTTTATATTTTATATAAGCCTTAATGTACAGCTTGTAAGCTGATTTACTGTAAAGTATCTTTATATTATATATACATATAATTCTATATCATGATTGATTTTATTTGGGTCCACAATTTCTCTCCTTCTGTTCCGTTGTTCATCAATCACTGAATGCAGAAAGATGAACTATGCTTTTTGGGAACACAACTAATTGCCATTTGTTGGTTTGGTTCATTTTGTTTTTTTAATAATGTATTAAGGATTTTATTTGCTAAAAATGAGCTATTGTTGCTTGTAACTTTGTACACATATTTATATTTAAATAAAACCATTTCAGATAAAGACCAGCGTGGTTTGAGTACTGTACTGTACATTGGCACGGTGAGGAGATGCAGTGTGTGTGCTGTGCGTATGTCATGGGGGAACAGGTACAAACAAAGATGCTTATGTACCGAAGTTGATGAATACATAAATTAGAAGAGCTGTCTATGTTGATTCTCCTATTCCCGTGGTGGAGCGTAGCTTTTAATGAAGACAGATGTGATTGTAGATCTCCTACTGTCTGTGTATCCACCTCCTTACACCCACACGCCCAGCTCCCCTGGTAACAGGATATTGCTGTGACAAAGCTAGGTATAATGTGACAATATCAGCTTGTCATGTCACCTCGGTCTCTTGTTACATCTCGTCTCCAGATAGACATGCTCGTCACAGCAGGGAGGAGATGAGTGCTATGAGAGCTACACATTCACAACAGGCTGCTGTGTAAAGGGACATGGCCCCACAATAGACTGAGATAATACTTACTATGCAACAACTATTATGGGGCGGCAGGATAGCCTAGTGGTTAGAGCGTTGGACTAGTAGCCCGGAAGGTTGCAAGTTCAAAACCCCTGAGCTGACAAGGTACCAATCTGTCATTCTGCCCCTGAAAATAAGAATTTGTTCTTAACTGACTTGCCTAGTAAAATAAATCTAATTAAAACAATTATAGAGACCTGAATCGGTCAATTACAAATGGAGGTAATTGACATGCAGAAGATTCAGGTAAAGTATGTTTATTGTCTAGGCTCCATAAATATTTTACCAAAAAATATATCTTCAACCTTTAAAATCTCTTCAGCACTTCATCATTTACAAACATAATCGAGATCTTTGGGTTTTCAAGTCACAGTAAATGTACAAACACAAGACAAAATAGAGAGTGAAAGAAAACCAATGAAGAATCTGAACAGTTAAAAGCAGGACCAGGATTGTCCAATAAGAAGTCCACTGTTTGAGAGGGATGAGATGAACTCATTGTGTTGCTCCGTGCAAACAGCTAAACCCAATTGATTTTCTTGAGCTGCCGTGCGTAGGGGAGTGAAGACCCGCATCACCCTCAGCTCAACTGGCAAATGGAGACCATTTTAGCTAGCCTGTATATTGAGTTCTCCTAGAATACTAATGTGAGTAAAATGGCCAAGCATCTATAGGAATTGATAGGAACCTCCAAATTGCACTGTGCCCATTGACCCTCAGAGAGGAAGAGGCGAAGCGAGAGGTTTTACTCTGGTCAAAATCTGTCCACGAAAATAAGTCCATGAGGTGTCGAATTTGGTCAACAAACATTTTATTGCTAATTTGCAACGTGCCTGTTATTTGATGAAATATACGTTTGGTAATACTTTGGTTATTACGAATGCACTGATATAAGTGGAAGCATGTGGCCTTTCTGCAACTTACCCAAAACAACTTTATATCAGAGTTGTGCCTATTTTCACAGAGGACTCATCATAGATATAACCCCTGTATCATGGGCATTGCCATTGAGGGCTTCCACTATTTTAAATTAGTCAATTGGGTGGGGATTCGAGAGTTGGAAGCGATCATCCAATGAAGAAGAAAATTGACTACTTTAAAATGGAGATAGCTAGGTTTGAGCAGTATACGGTATCCCGGGGTATTTAGAAATACACTCGGTCTGATTTTCCAATTGAGTTGTTTTTGAATATTTGTCCTTCTTAAATAAATATCTGCATTCAACTTATGCACTAGGTAATAGATAAAGCAGATCGCATTCATCATTTCCCGTTACATTATTTTTCACTATGAAGCCTGCATGTACTAGTTTCACAAAACAGCTGTTTGAGCCAGTCAAGTGCTTGTTTACAAAGAAGCACAACAAAGAAAACAGGAGCTTTGTGAGATGATTCACTCCTGCTTCACCATTTCCTGGTTGCTAAAACTAAATAATTGCCTAATTTCAGTTTGTGTGACAAACAAAATAAGATAGTATAGTGCAGAGAATCATTGCACCATCTGTGAAATATGCAGCATTTTCCATAACCAAGAATATTGTTTCAGTGGTTTGATGCTGTTATACAAAACGGAAAGTTGGAGACGCAAAAACAAAACTTAATAACGAGAAGCATAGAAATAGCCCACATAGAACAGGTCTACCGCTTCTTAGACTTGCTTTCAAGCAGAATGATCGATCTATAACTCACATTTATGTGAATTTGATCAGGTACCCAAAAAGGTAAATATTTCCATTTTAAGTGAGGTGGTCAATTTACAGGAAATGTACTGTTTGCCAGCTAGATATCTTATTACTATTAAGTTAACTAAGACGTGCCAAATAGCATTATCAAGTTAGCAAAACCTGGAAATAATGTAAGTGGCTAACATTAGCTTAAAAGATCAAGCTTCTTGGTAACAGCAGCAGAGACAATCCCCTCCTGGACGAAGATCCCTGTGGTCTAAAATTAGTTTTGTGGTCTGAAAACTGCACTTTGAGATACCGTTGAAGTCAGAAGTTTACATACACCTTAGCCAAATACATTTAAAAACGTAGGTTTTCACAATTCCTGGCATTTAATCCTAGTAAAAATTCCTCTCTTACGTCAGTTAGGATCACCACTTTAATTTCAGCTTGTATTTCTTTCATCTCATTCCCAATGGGTCAGAAGCTTACATCCACTCAATTAGTATTTAGTAGCATTGCCTTTAAATTGTTTAACTTGGGTCAAACGTTCCAGGTAGCCTTCCCACAATACATTGGGTTAATCTTGGCACATTCCTCCTGACAGAGCTGGTGTAACTGAGTCAGGTTTGTTGGCCTCCTTGTTCACACACAAAATGTTCTATAGGATTGAGGTCAAGGCTTTGTGATGGCCTCTTCATTACCTTGACTTTGTTGTACTTAAGCCATTTTGCTTGGGGTCATTGTCCATTTGGAATTTTAACTTCCTGACTGATGTCTTGAGATGTTGCTTCAATATATCATTATCCTGCCTCATGATGCCATCTATTTTGTGAAGTGCACCAGTCACTCCTGCAGCAAAGCACCCCCACAACATGATGCACCACCCCCGTGCTTCACGGTTGGGATGGTGTTCTTCGGCTTGCAAGCCTCCCCCTTTTTCCTCCAAAACTGAATGATGGTCATTATGGCCAAACAGTTCTATTTTTGTTTCATCAGACCAGAGGACATTTCTCCAAAAAGTACGATCTTTGTCCCCATGTGCAGTTGCAATCCGTAGTCTGGCTTTTTTATGGCGGTTTTGGAGCAGTGGCTCCTTCCTTGCTGAGCGGCCTTTCAGGTTATGTCGATATAGGACTCGTTTTACTGTGAATATACAGTGCCTTGCGAAAGTATTCGGCCCCCTTGAACTTTGCGACCTTTTGCCACATTTCAGGCTTCAAACATAAAGATATAAAACTGTATTTTTTTGTGAAGAATCAACAACAAGTGGGACACAATCATGAAGTGGAACGACATTTATTGGATATTTCAAACTTTTTTAACAAATCAAAAACTGAAAAATTGGGCGTGCAAAATTATTCAGCCCCCTTAAGTTAATACTTTGTAGCGCCACCTTTTGCTGCGATTACAGCTGTAAGTCGCTTGGGGTATGTCTCTATCAGTTTTGCACATCGAGAGACGGAAATTATTCCCATTCCTCCTTGCAAAACAGCTCGAGCTCAGTGAGGTTGGATGGAGAGCATTTGTGAACAGCAGTTTTCAGTTCTTTCCACAGATTCTCGATTGGATTCAGGTCTGGACTTTGACTTGGCCATTCTAACACCTGGATATGTTTATTTTTGAACCATTCCATTGTAGATTTTGCTTTATGTTTTGGATCATTGTCTTGTTGGAAGACAAATCTTCGTCCCAGTCTCAGGTCTTTTGCAGACTCCATCAGGTTTTCTTCCAGAATGGTCCTGTATTTGGCTCCATCCATCTTCCTATCAATTTTAACCATCTTCCCTGTCCCTGCTGAAGAAAAGCAGGCCCAAACCATGATGCTGCCACCACCATGTTTGACAGTGGGGATGGTGTGTTCAGCTGTGTTGCTTTTACGCCAAACATAACGTTTTGCATTGTTGCCAAAAAGTTCAATTTTGGTTTCATCTGACCAGAGCACCTTCTTCCACATGTTTGGTGTGTCTCCCAGGTGGCTTGTGGCAAACTTTAAACAACACTTTTTATGGATATCTTTAAGAAATGGCTTTCTTCTTGCCACTCTTCCATAAAGGCCAGATTTGTGCAATATACGACTGATTGTTGTCCTATGGACAGTCTCCCACCTCAGCTGTAGATCTCTGCAGCTCATCCAGAGTGATCATGGGCCTCTTGGCTGCATCTCTGATCAGTCTTCTCCTTGTATGAGCTGAAAGTTTAGAGGGACGGCCAGGTCTTGGTAGATTTGCAGTGGTCTGATACTCCTTCCATTTCAATATTATCGCTTGCACAGTGCTCCTTGGGATGTTTAAAGCTTGGGAAATCTTTTTGTATCCAAATCCGGCTTTAAACTTCTTCACAACAGTATCTCGGACCTGCCTGGTGTGTTCCTTGTTCTTCATGATGCTCTCTGCGCTTTTAACGGACCTCTGAGACTATCACAGTGCAGGTGCATTTATACGGAGACTTGATTACACACAGGTGGATTGTATTTATCATCATTAGTCATTTAGGTCAACATTGGATCATTCAGAGATCCTCACTGAACTTCTGGAGAGAGTTTGCTGCACTGAAAGTAAAGGGGTTGAATAATTTTGCACGCCCAATTTTTCAGTTTTTGATTTGTTAAAAAAGTTATATAGTTATATATCCAATAAATGTCGTTCCACTTCATGATTGTGTCCCACTTGTTGTTGATTCTTCACAAAAAAAATACAGTTTTATATCTTTATGTTTGAAGCCTGAAATGTGGCAAAAGGTTGCAAAGCTCAAGGGGGCCGAATACTTTCGCAAGGCACTGTAGATACTTTTGTGCCGGTTTCCTCCAGCATCTTCACAAGGTCCTTTGCTGTTGTTCGGAGATTGATTTGCACTTGTCGCACCAAAGTACATTCATCTCTAGGAGACAGAACGCGTCTCCTTCCTGAGGTGTATACTGGCTGTGTGGTCCCATGGTGTTTATACTTGCGTACTATTGTTTGTACAGATGAACGTGGTAAATTCAGGCGATTGGAAATTGCTCCCAAGGATGAACCAGACTCGTGGAGGTCTACACATTTTTTTTCCTGAGGTCTTGGCTGATCTCTGTTGATTTTCCCATGGTGTCAAGCAAAGAGGCACTGAGTTTGAAGGTAGGCCTTGAAATACATCCACAGGCACACCGGATTTAACAAAGAAAAATAAGATAAATTGCACTGCTGGTAATATCGTATATCCCAGGATGGCACAGTATGAAGGTATAGAAATATGGATACCGCCCAACCTTAGAGATAGCATGGGAAGCACCATTGATACGTGTGTGAACAGACACTATAGTGGCACAGATTCCAAGGTGAGTCATACATCTATCTCTATGGCCTGTTGTGCACAAACACACGTATTGGCCCTCTCATTGGCTAGAATGGTCCCACCTGATCTCGCCTCCTCCTGCCTGCCTTCCATCTTTGAGGACATGTACTTCCATTGTTAGAGCGGTCACTCAAATATCTTGTCAATTCCTCCTGAAAGTATTCATACCCCATGACATTTTCCACATTTTGTTCTGTTATTTTCTGATTTTAAAATGTATTAAATTGAGATTGTGTCACTAGCCTACGCACAATATTACATAATAAAGTGGATTTATGATTTTAGAAATTAAAAAGTGAAATGTAGAGTCAATAAGTATTCAAACCCTTTGTTATGGAAAACTCAAAGTTCAGGAATAAAAACAAGTCACAAATTGCATGGATTCACTCTGTGTGCAATAATAGTGTTTAACATGATTTTTGAATGACTGCCTCATCTGTATAATCCACACATACAGATAATTGTAAGTTTCCGAGCAGTGAATTTCAAACACAAACTCAACCACAAAGACCAGGGAGGATTTCCAATGCCTCGCAGAGGGGCACCTATTGGTAGATGGGTGTATATATATATATTTTTTTTAAGTATAAAAGAAGCAGACATTGAATATCCCTTTAAGCATGGTGAAGTTAGTAATTACACTTTGGATTACACTTTGGATGGTGTCACTAGAAAGATACAGGCATCCTTCCAAACTCAGTTGCCAGAGAGGAAGGAAACCGCTCAGGAATTTCACCATGAGGCCAATGGTGACTTTAAAACAGTTAGAGTTTAATGGCTGTGACAGGAGAAAACTGAGGATGGCTCACCAACATTGTAGTTACTCCACAATACTAACCTAAATGACAGACTGAAAAGAAGAAAGCCTGTACAGAATAAAAATACTACAAATATTGGAAATCATACATCCTGTTTGCAATAAGGCACTAAAGTAAAACTGCAAAAAAATGTGGCAAAGAAATTAAATGCACACTACCGTTCAAAAGTTTGGGGTCATTAGGAAATGTCCTTGTTTGCGAAAGAAAAACATGTTTTTTTGTTCATTAAAGTAACATAAAATGGATCAGAAATACAGTGTAGACATTGTTAATGTTGTAAATGACTATGGTAGCTGGAAACGGCAGATTGCTTATGGAATATCTACATAGGCATACAGAGGCCCATTATCAGCAACCATCACTCCTGTGTTCCAATGGCACGTTGTGTTAGCTAATCCAAGTTTATAATTTTATAAAAGCTAATTGATCATTATAAAGCCCCTTTGCAATTATGTTAGCACAGCTGAAAACTGTTGTGCTCATAAAAAAAAAAACTGGCCTTCTTTAGACTAGGTGAGTATCTGGAGCATCAACATTTGTGGGTTCGATTACAGGCTCAGAATAGCCAGAAACAAATAACTTTCTTCTGAAACGCGCCAGTCGATTCTTGTTCTGGAATGAAGGCTATTCCATGCGAGAAATTGTCAAGAAACTGAAGATCTCGTGCAATGCTGTGTACTACTCCCTTCACAGAACTGCGCAAACTGGATCTAACCAGAATAGAAAGAGTAGGAGGCCCTGGTGCACAACTGAGCAAGAGGACAAGTACATTAGTGTCTAGTTTGAGAAAAACACCTCACAAGTCCTCAACTGGCAGCTTAATTTAATAGTACCCGCAAGACACCAGTCTAAACGTTAACAGTGAAGAGGCGACTCATGGATGCTGGCTATAAAAAAAAATCTGCCTTTCCAACTTCAATAGTAATTTACAACATTAACAATGTCTACTGTGTTTCTGATCAATTTGATGCCATTTTAAAATGGACAAAAAAAAATTGCTTTTCTTTAAAAAACAAGGAAATTTCTAAGTGACCCAAAACTTTTGAACGGCAGTGTATATCCCGAATACAAAGAGTTATGTTTGGGGCAAATCCAACAACACTGAGTAACACTTCATATTTCCATGCATCATGGGTATGCTTGTCATTTGGATAGAGCTTGAGAGTTCTTTTTGGTGAGGGGGGGGGGGGGGGGGTGGGCAAAATGGAAGAGAGCTAAGCACAGTCAAAATCCTAGAGGATAACCTGCTTCAGTCTGCTTTCATACAGACACTGGGAGACAAATTCACCTTTCAGCAGGACAATAACCTAAAACCCAAGACCAAATATACACTGGAGTAGCTTACCAAGATGACATTGAATATTCCTGAGTGGCTTAGTGACAGTTTTAAATTAAAATAGACTTGAAAACCTATGGCAAGACTTGAAAATGGCTGTCCAGTAATGATCAACAACCAACTTGAAAGAGCTTGAAGAATTTTGAAAAGAATAATGTGCAAATATTGTACAATACAGATGTGGAAACCTCATTAGGGACTTACCAAGAAAGACTCGCAGTTGTAATCCCTACCGAAGGTGATTATAACATGAATTTTCTCAGTGGTGTGAATATACATATGTAAATGAGATATTTCTGTACCAACATTTCTAAAAATAGGTTTTCACATTGTCATCATGGGTTATTGTATATAGATGGGTGATTTTAGTTTATATTTAATCCATTTTTAATTCAGGCTGTAACAAAATGTGGAATTACTAATATCACCGGTATCACACTGACTTATAAAACATTCCATGTTCTTGTCAAGGCACTTTAAGTGAAAATTGGCAGGTGAAAACAGCTGGTAAAGAAAAACATTGTAAAAATACAACCAACTATTCTACTTCTGTTCCAATTCTAATTCCCTCAGTTCATTTGGTATGTCTGTCTGTCTAACAGAAGATGTGATCTCACATCATAGCAATGGCGGAGATTTGGCAAATACTGTACCACTTAAAAAGAAAGTGCATCTTCAAAATATGCATCTTCCATTATTTACACTGGGAGAATATTAATCAAACCAGTGGAACATGACATGATTGATGGAGGTGCAGGAGTCTTGCTGCTTCTCGGAGCCTTTGAGAACCAGGGTTGCATCAGTACAGCATAAAAACATTGAAAAATCTAATCCAAAACCCATTTGAAATCATTCATCTGAGCAGTAGCTAGCCCCATGCAGGCCCTCAGTGGGTGTCGGACTCTGGTTGAGGCTGGCTAGATGGATGGATAGCTCTGGTCATCATGGGGGGACTCGTCCTCAAACAGACTCAATGTTCCATATTCCTTATTTTTTTGTCTTGTTCTGTCAGACCCCCAAACTGTCTACCCGCTGTTCCTCCCCCTCCCCCATGTTCCATCATCATCAAACCCCCGTTTTCTTGCGGATCCAGTCTCTCAGCTTGGTGACACGCGAGTAGACGCCGGGCTTGTTCCGACGAGCGCAGCCCTCACCCCAGCTCACGATGCCTGCCTGGAACCACATCCCACTTTCCTCGAAGCACACCAGGGGACCCCCCGAGTCTCCCTAGTGATGAGAGCAACAGAGGACAGAAACATTACATTGGGCACAAAGGAAACGTGTTTAGGAGTGTTTTAAGACGTAGGTGTATGCCATATGTTTCTGTTTATAATTGCAAGTTTTTGTATTGTGTGTGTGTGTGTGTGTAGTATGTAGAGTGATAATGTAGCCTGCCATGCGTATCCCTCCCACCTGACAGGCGTCAACCCCTCCAGACAGGAAGCCGGAGCAGAGCATCCTGGATGTGACCTGACCCTCTGTGACCACGTTACACACCGTGTCGTTAATGATCTTCACCTCTGCCTTCTGCAGCAGCCGTGCTATGGCACCTGACCGCCACAAGAAAGAGAGGACACGTGGTTATAACTAGCAGGAGACGTCCTTCATGTCCACTAGCTACTGCCTACAACCCAGGTGCTAATGAGTTGGCTTTGGGTTGACTAATGGGCAGTTAAGAGATCCCTCAAGAGAAAGAGGGAGAGAGAGGGAGGAGGTCTGGTATGAAATATGGGTGTGGAGGAAGTTGTAATGGAAGAGGGATGATAGGAAAAAGATGTGGGAGAGATGAAGGGAACAAGAGGAATGACATGATGAGAGAGATGAGGAAAATATTAGGATGAAAGATGAGGGAGAAGGAATGGGAACGGGGTGACAGAAGACAGGGACGTCATGAGAGATGAAGGGAGACAGAGCGGGATGTCATGAATGGGAGAGATGAGGGTTGAGAATGAAAATGGGGAGCGGGTGAGGGAAGACGGACGTCAGGAGGAGAGAGGGATGAAGGGAAGAGAAGGATGCCATGGCGATGAAGGGAAAGACACCATGATGGGAGAGATGAGAGAGGGATGAAGAGGGAGGGATGGAGAGAAAGCACAACGAATGTCAAGATGAGGGAAGCGCAGAATGCCAAGAAGAAAGAGATAAGATGTGCGTGTGTAATTATATACACAGACACACACACACACACACACACACCTCTCACAGAGGAGTTATATAACACACCTGACGGAGTCAAATACTATGCCAAATGGTTAGTATGTGAGGTGAGCTGATTCAGCACTTTCTTGAACTATCCCACTGTCTCTTGGCTCCTTTCCTTTCAAACGAAATCAAGTGCAGCTCGAGCATATGGAAATACTTGACCTAATGCACAGTATTTGACCCAAGTCTGCCGTATGAGAACAGTAGTGCTGGTCTAAATGAGACCCTTAATACTAAATCAAGTATTCAACATGTATGAACTAGGGATGGGCATGAGTAATTGAGTACTCGAATGGATGTCAAAAATCGATCTTTAACCAGAGATTGGCGGTAGTGTGCATCTCTCTCCATGTACACTCTCCCGACAATTTGTGCTCAATCATTGTTTTCATGGTGTGAATTGTTTGTGAAAGTTTATGAACTCCCCGCTAGATCTCAAAAGTACCACCAGCAGTAAATGTAGGCTCCTGTTAATCATTGCAATTTCCCCATTAATCTAGAATGTTTGGTAACGGTCATTTCTGTTAATTCAATGTATTAGTCCGGCATACCATTCTCCTTCTTGTAATGGAGACGTTGTTTTGAGAGGTCACAAACTACGCGGTGATGTTTAAGTTGTGGTTTATTAATCATTTTTACCAGTTTTATGTCAACGTGTCTGGTATCTCCGTCTTGTCAGTATTGCTCGAGTGGGCAAAGATGTGGATTACTTAGGCCGAACACCGGGATAGGTGGTGGAGTTTAAACCCTTTCACCTGCGTTTTTATGTTGGAAGTCGTGTTTTTTCTTCAATGGAGTGATCAGGGTTGAGCAACTATATCCTTCACAGAAAATACATTTGCACAACACATTCATCAGGAAATAGCTTCATTTTCATCAGATGACATGCGAAGTGCAACACTATTCGGCTAGCAGCCACAGAATTAAATGAGCTTCCAATGAGTAAGATCATTTTTTGCAAAAGTGATGCATTGCCATCATATACATTTCTAGTGTGGTTTATCAGCTCCATTTCTTAATCAAATGTTTTATTTGAAGTTCATCTTGCATTTTACCAGAGAAAAGGAAGCTACGAGAAAAGTAGCTACAAATCAGTCAGAGTGCTGTCTGCTGATAGAATGCCAGTTGGTGAATTCTCAGAGTGAAGAAGTACAACTGAAGCAGTCTGATGCCGAGCATGTAGATCTGCGTTTAGAAAACGCAGTAAGATTATTTCCTTATGCGTTTTCTCTTTTACATTTTGCCACTGCTAGGCGAAGCCAGAGCGGAGCAGGTAATACAGCTCATTATGGTTTCAAATTAATGATTCTAAAATGGCACTTGTTTTTTTATTGACTGAATATACTAGGCTATATAGAACATGTTATCTGTGAAGGTTATGATAAATTAGGCGTTTTTGCACGCTGTTGGCATGTAGATAAACGTGCACATATTTTCCTCAAGTGTGTTCTAATATACTTTTTTAACTTGAATACTCTAGTACAAAAAAAAGAATAATGAGAGTACTCTTAACAGTAAAAACATTTCAAATGACCATCCCTAGTATGACCCAGTTCTGTAACATAAAATAGAAGTAAATGTATGTCAACTTTGACCCCATGCACTAAATCAATTGCAACATTAGCATTTGGAACTATTCAACATATGTATTGTATATGACCTAGGTCTATAAGAACAACAGTGTAACTATATGATCGCCCACCTCCTTCGCGGAGAGTGCCCCAGCCTGTAACCCAACAGGACATGCCAGCAGGGAAGAGGTGGGAGCGTGCGGGTAGGCAGATGGGGTGGATGGTGTTGGTGAACTCCAGCGGCTGGCTCAGCTCCAGCAGGGCGATGTCGTAGTCATAGGTCATCTGGTTGTAGTCTGGGTGGGTGATAATGTTCTTCACCGAGCTTCTCTGAACATTATCCTGCTTATACTGGTCCTGCATGCCACTGTACGTCTGCCAGTTGGAGGCCACGTGGTTTCTAGAGGCGGTGTGTGTGTGTGTGAGAGTGAGAGAAAGAGAGCATGGGATGTTAACATTATTCAGTTATTCTGCTGGCCTCTCTGCCTTTGAAATTTCACTTGAAAGTGTTTTTTTTTTTACAAAGTACAGGAGTGGATAGAATTGATTGTGGGCATGTTAACAAGCCTACAGGGCCAAGGGCTGGCAGTCTTATCTGAAAGGGGCCAGTGTGGGGGCAGGCTTTTGCTCCGGCCAAAGCAGCAACACACCTAATTCAAATAATGAACTAATTAGTCTTTAATAAAGACTCAATTGATTGAATCGGCCATGTAAGATTGAGTCTAAGATTGCCTACTGCTGCTATAGGATATGAGCTTGAGCTACTCCTATAGAGCCTCTCCACAGCATAAGAGAATGCTGTCTGTAAACACAAAGGAAGCCGTTTCTCTTCCAAGCTGACTGTGTGATTGTGAGAGGAACCAATGCTAGCAGCAGAGCTCTGTAAATCTCTGTACTGTTCATGAAACTGCCGCAGTGCACAGCTACATCATCCCCTACAGTGGCTGGCTCGAAATGGAAAAGACCACATCCATCCCAGCACAGCAGTGCTGGATCACATTCTAGTGCTGGGATAGTGCTCCACCTACTGGCAGCCCAGCTAATTACACACAGTATATACACACTATAAAGCTGCTTTGATGTAAATGTGGCTGGCCCTGAAGCATCTCTTCTAAACAGTATAATCAAGGGGTAATTTCTCAGTCCTTGTGCTGTGGATCAAAACTCCTGTGTTGTGTAAAGCACCGTTTACCCATCATACTCGTAGGGCTCTGTTCAAACCGCATTGAGGAAATTCAGCTTTACAGCGTGATTGAAATGTAAAGGCAATGTTTCCACTTTAGTGGAGAACGCATTCATGGTAAACGCTGCAAATGTTGGCTCAATACCTTTACATTTCTATTGTGGAACCTGGAACTCTTCAGCTTTACAGATTGAAGAGCCCCTTAGTATTAAATGAACAAACAGGATCCCTAAAACGATGTCCTCTGCAATAAGGAATAATAATAATAACGAGAATGGGGCACCAACAAACTAAGTTAACTCAGTGAAGTAGATGAAAGACAGCAGAGTGGCCATAAACTACCCCGAGCATGGGAAAGGTGAAAAAAATTAAAAAGAGTAGAAGGAGGAGCGAGATATCAGTGGCTTCAGAAGCAGAGATGGGACGATCTGTCTGTGAATCAGAAACCAGAAGAGGTGTGAGGGGTGCCATGTACACAGGGCTGGAGATCTTGAAAGAAGCTTCAGTACAGTAAAGAAGCCATAAACTACCCACAGGCATGACGGGATAGACAAACCCAAAAAAGAGGCATAGAGAACAAAAGCGAGGCAGAGGGAGGGATGAAGGGAGGACATTTGAAACAATAGGAAGGACAACCTGCAGAGAGGCAGGAGGAGCAGAGAGGAAGAAAGGAGGAGCAGGGAGGAAGGAAGGAAAAGTAAGGAGGGAAGAGCAGGGAGGAAGGAAGGAGGAGCAGGGAGGAAGGAAGGAGGAGCAGGGAGGAAGGAAGGAGGAGCAGAGAGGAAGGAAGGAAGAGTAAGGACGGAAGAGCAGGGAGGAAGGAAGGAGGAGCAGGGAGGAAGGAAGGAGGAGCAGGGAGGAAGGAAGGAGGAGCAGGGAGGAAGGAAGGAGGAGCAGAGAGGAAGGAAGGAGGAGCAGGGAGGAAGGAAGGAGGAGCAGGGAGGAAGGAAGGAAGAGTAAGGAAGGAAGAGCAGGGAGGAAGGAAGGAAGAGTAAGGAAGGAAGGAAGGAAGAGTAAGGAAGGAAGGAAGGAAGAGTAAGGAAGGAAGAGTAAGGAAGGAAGAGTAAGGAAGGAAGAGTAAGGAAGGAAGAGTAAGGAAGGAAGAGTAAGGAAGGAAGAGTAAGGAAGGAAGAGTAAGGAAGGAAGAGTAAGGAAGGAAGAGCAGTGTTGTGTATGTGGAACTCACTCAGGGCTGATGGTCTTGAAGCAGTGGGCGGCAGACAGGAGCCAGCGGTTGGAGATGATTGACGCGCCACACACATGCCCACGGGTCTGGAAGTGCAGGCTCACCTGCCAGGGCCACTCCCCCAGCTGCGCATTCTCCCCGCCCACAATACGGTTAAGCTTGTATGGCCGGATGCCACAGTCTATTGGAAGGTATGTGGGAGAGGAAGAGTGAGACGAGCGTTAATGAACAGAGAGAAGAGAAGGAGAAAATAACTTCAACTTGACACCGCAGCCTTGGCGCTGAACCGCACGGCTCGTTGAAATTATAATAAGGTACCGACATTTGCTTATCAAAAAAACACTGCCAGACCCCGAGGCTTGTAGGAAAGGAAAAACACAAAAATATTCACACAGATGTCAATAGTTCTCCAAAGAAGAATGAAATAAATAAAAGTGCTGGATGGAGGCCCTCCAGCTTGTTTGGTGCTCTGTAGACAAGTAGCCAGTCATACGTTATCCCAGCCTCACTACTCTGCTGTCCTGTAGCTCACTGTTAGGAGTGACAATGATACATTTACCACTGGTTTCATGTGCTAGTCGAGGTTTTTGCATCAAACAGGAGTTCTAGAAGTACATGCTAACTCATGGATGTTTTTACAAAGACAGAGAGAGACGCCCAGAGAATAGGAAACGAGTGAAGACGTAAATGAGGAGGAGGAATGAAAGAGCTTGCTGCTGGGTTGTCTTGTCTTACCGCAGCCCTCCTCATCTGATTCGTCGGTGCAGTCTTTGACCCGGTCACACTCAGCGTTCACCTTGTTCACACACGCCTCGTTCTTACACTTAAAGCTGAAGTCAGAGCAGATACCAGGAGCTGCACAGAGAGAGACGTGGATAAAAATGTAAAATAAAAAGTCAAAACCCATGAAGAGATCATAAGACAACACATTTCTGATATTAAAAAACAATCCCATTTTTCATAAACCTATTTCAGTGCTAGGCCAGGTTTGATGAAAAAGACACTCCAATCAGTCAGGCATTAGAATGCAGTGCACCATACACAGTGATGGTGCCGTGGTTTACATTGACTGGCTGTATTGATTGAGATGGTCTAGTCTAACATCCCACTTTATCCACAAAACTGAGATTGAAAAGGAGTGACAGGCTTTTAATGTGAGGAAAAGTGTGTGCAGTAGCATAAACATAGCTAATGTATGTCAAAAGAGAGGTGTGTCCTGTCACGTAATGAGTGAGTCTGGTGTGTGTTGACTTACAGACGGTACAGGAAGCCTCGTCACTCCCGTCTACACAGTCCATCTTAGTGTCACACACCACATCCTGAGGCAAACAGGTCCCGTCGCCACACCTCCACTCATTCTTAGCACAGCCTGGGAAAGGGGTGAGGAGAGAGAAACAGACATTTTTACTGATGTGGTCAGACTGGATGCTTGCTCTCCCTCCATCTCTCCCCTGCTCTGTGTTTTAAAAGGCTGAATGCATTATACATGATTAAGAGTCTAGACGGAGGCTGAGCAAATTGGGCAAGGCTTCCAACAAGCCACATTACTGATAAAGTAATGACCACACACATCCGAGCTAGGAGCCAGTGTCCACCGATTAGTGCCTTTAATGTTAGCACAATTAGCATGGCATTAGCGGTACCGATATAGCCCGCAGACTGGCATTACATAGATAGAGAGGGTCTGGCCGACTAGGAGGCTACTCACTGCAGTGCTTCTCATCACTCTCGTCACCGCAGTCATTGACACGGTCGCACACCCAGTACTTGGGCTTGCACATCCCATTGTCACAGGCAAACTGGTCCTTTTCACATTCTGAAAACAGCAAGAGGAAATGTCCAGTGTGTCAGAGGCTTCTATCACACAGACATGCACACACACAGGATTGTGAGAAGTATGTGAAGGGAGGGTTGAAGGGGCAGTGAGGAAGGGTTGAAGGGGCAGTGAGGGAGAGTTGAAGGGGAGGTGAGGGAAGGTTGAAGGGGCAGTGAGGAAGGGTTGAAGGGGCAGTGAGGAAGGGTTGAAGGGGCAGTGAGGGAGGGTTGAAGGGGCAGTGAGGGAGGGTTGAAGGGGAAGTGAGGGAGGGTTGTAGGGGCAGTGAGGGAGGGTTGAAGGGGCAGTGAGGGAGGGTTGAAGGGGCAGTGAGGAAGGGTTGAAGGGGCAGTGAGGAAGGGTTGAAGGGGCAGTGAGGGAGGGTTGAAGGGGAAGTGAGGGAGGGTTGAAGGGGCAGTGAGGGAGGGTTGAAGGGGCAGTGAGGGAGGGTTGAAGGGGCAGTGAGGGAGGGTTGAAGGGGCAGTGAGGGAGGGTTGAAGGGGCAGTGAGGGAGGGTTGAAGGGGCAGTGAGGGAGGGTTGAAGGGGCAGTGAGGGAGGGTTGTAGGGGCAGTGAGGGAGGGTTGTAGGGGCAGTGAGGGAGGGTTGAAGGGGCAGTGAGGGAGGGTTGAAGGGGAAGTGAGGGAGGGTTGAAGGGGCAGTGAGGGAGGGTTGAAGGGGCAGTGAGGGAGGGTTGAAGGGGCAGTGAGGGAGGGTTGAAGGGGCAGTGAGGAAGGGTTGAAGGGGCAGTGAGGAAGGGTTGAAGGGGCAGTGAGGGAGGGTTGAAGGGGCAGTGAGGGAGGGTTGAAGGGGCAGTGAGGGAGGGTTGAAGGGGCAGTGAGGGAGGGTTGAAGGGGCAGTGAGGAAGGGGCAGTGAGGAAGAGTTGAAGGGGCAGTGAGGGAGGGTTGAAGGTGAACGCGAAGTGAGGGAAAAAGAGGGAGGGGAGTGAGGTAGGGGTGAGGCCAAGCAAGGCCAGAATCTACTTACTGCAGTTCATTTCATCACTCATGTCCCCACAGTCATTCCAGCCATCACAATGCAGCTCCTTCTTGATACAGAACCCAGAGCCACAGGCAAACTGGTTGGGGCAAGCTGCACACAGTAACAGAATGGAGGGAATGAGGAAGGAAGGAGGGAGAGAGGGAGACAGGGGGAAGAGGCGAATGAGAGTGAGCGATGAGAGAGAGCGAATGACAGAAGGCGTGTGAGGGAATGACAGTGTATTTCCGGCCCATCCGTCTTGTTGCAATCTGCTCGTACCTATTGATCAAAGCAATTAGAAATCCATTATGGCCCAAACTCTGAAAGAGCAGCACTACAGAGGGTAGAGGGGACGAGGGGAGTGGAGGGGACAGACAGAGACTAGAAGTGCTCCTGACTGATAAAACAGACAATGAACACACTCTCTTGGTGATTGGTGGACCTGTGATGTCAGAGCTGCAGTCTGTAAACCTCCATCATTGAACCGTCTCTGGCTGAGTGTCAGTCAGTGTGCCACTGGGTTTGGGGCACTTGTTCAGTTGTTTTAGTGACGATTACTCTGTCATATAGCAACTTTCACTTGAATAGCACCACCACTCCCATATCAGTTGCCATGGAGATTAAGAGGAGGTTGAAAACAGCACCATAAAATGGTAACACCTTCATAGGACGTTTCATACAATCCAGAGTCATATATAAACACCAGAGAGAAACCACTCACGGTTGGAAGGATCGTATGCGTTGTACTGAGCCTGGAAGCCTTTGTCTGTGAAGGACTCATCAGAGTGGAACATCACAGCCAGAGAGCTGGTGGTACTGGTAAGGGCCAGCGAAGACATCTCCCCACAGTACCTGAAACAAAGCACACAACATTTATTTGAGTGGAAATACTGACATTCTATGTCAATGGAATGTGATGGTTTAAAGCAGAGGACACATTTCCTTTATCCTGTGATAATGAATAAAGTCATACTGTTCTATAGAGCTCCAGTAAGTAGAGGACAATTCTTACTTGGTGCCCATGACCTCTATGTAGTCTTTGTGACACACCCTGACGTCCACTCTCGGCTCCTTCATACGGAACATGGTGAACTTCACACGTACCTGCTTCCCTGCAGGGACCTGAGACAGGGTTGTGTTCATGTGAGTCTTAAGAGTTGGAAAATGCCACCACTTTTCCCCTCTGCCCTGCTCCTTAGAGGTACGCACTTGTTCCTTCCTCCTCATAGTTTCTAAATAAATGGTGTACAAAATTTAGTGGTCCCTCAAGCCTGCTTACACCAATTCGATGATTTGTAATCCACAAGGGGAATGGGACCAAGTGGGAGGTGTAGGGAATTGGAACTCAAACTACAATAACTGTGAGAGAACACCTAACCCACCTCCTCCCCCAAGACACAAAACCTTAAGGACTGCTGCTGCAATAGGACATATGAAGATGGAAGAGGTACTGAACAGCCTGGCTGACATTCTGCAGCCTCAGCATTCCCCTCATACAGAGCTATGGATGGTGCAGGAAAGAGGGGACAAGAGAGAGGGACCAGAGAGCGAAGGGGTAAATAGAGAGGTAGCAGAGAGAGGGGGGTAACAGAAGGGGCTATGATGCAGGATCACCAACCTCGATGGTCCACTTGCAGTCCAGTGCTGGGGGATAGAAGCTGGGGTAATGGGGAGAGCTGAAGTTCCCCTGAGCATCACTCAGGACTCCTCCACAACTTTTGGCTAAAATGGGGTCATTAGAGTGTTCATCATCTTAACTTAGTGAAATATGGACTGTTTGACTGGTATTGTCGTTGTACATCTTGGTAAGGGGATGACTGTGTGATGTTATCTTACATGTTGTTAGGGGGATGATTGAGTACTCTGCACTGAAGCCGGGCCTCTGGACAGCGCTGTCGGTGATGAGGTTGATGAGCATGATGTTACTGGACGACACCACCTCCAGGGGATTGCTGGGAGGCCTCTGACCACACTTGCTATAGGAGGCAATTCATACAGGAAATTGAGATGTCAATCAATGTCAGGGCTGGGCAACACTGGTCAAGGTGTGAGACTTCAGTTCATTCACTGACAGAATGTGGTGCAGGAATGAAAGGCATAAACCATCAGTATACCATCTACACTGTGTTGTTAGAGTGACATAGTTCACTGTTAATAAAACACATTAAATCAGAAACCCAAAGAAGCCCATTAAATACATTTGAAATGTCTAAATAACTGTTGAGCACCCACACATCAAAAAGCCTGAGCCTGCCCGCTCAGACACACACAGCATTTCAAAGTCAAACAGGTATTTTAGCGAAACGCTGCAAGAGCAGCACTACATCTACCTGCAGCAGGGTAATGCCATTAGAAACTATTGTATTAAGGCCCTCAAACCTGGTGTCACCTTGGATAAATCTGATAGGCTGAGCAGCAATATAAAAATCTCATGCAGCGCCTGGCTACCCGCATTTGTTGGGCGAAGGGTTTGGAACTTGAAATTGCCTGCAGTGTAGCCCCCACTGATTTGCACTCAGGTTGCCACAGTGGGGGAGAGAGAGAGAGAGAGAGAGCGAGAGAGACGGACGCCCACAGAGTCCACAACAAACAACCAACCACAATTACACACAGCAGCATGGCTGCTGGGTGGCACCCCTGGTAGATTGGAAAAGAGAGGTCCTTCTGAGCCAACTCAATCTCACTGAAGGTCCCCAATGTTAACAATGAAAGACGACGTGCTGGGCTAAATGCACCAGGATCCCAACAAGTGGCTAAAATCACCAATGATGTATTGGGAATGAAGTCCACAGCATTCGCTACACTTCAAAACGGCCGTTTTCTCCCACGTTTTTCTATTCCCACTGGGGACCTTAGCCAAATACAAAGTGATGTTCCTGGGAATCCTGGAAAACTACATGACACACTTGTACTTTCTTTCCTCATTAAGTAAGCATATGTTGGTACTGGTAGTATGCATGTCTTGGTTCGACCCTAAATTAATACAAGGTTGTAAACAAGTGGGATACACTGAGTGTACAAAACATTATGAACACCATCCTAATATTGATGTTGGCCCATGTTGACTCCAATGCTTCCCACAGTCGTGTCAAGTTGACTGGATGTTCTTTGGGTGGTGGGCCATTCTTGATACACACAAGAAACTGTTGAACGTGAAAAACCCAGCAGCGTTGCAGTTCTTGACACAGTCAAACCCAGTGCCCCTGGCACCAACTACCATACCCCGTTCAAAGGCACTTAAATCTTTTGTCCTGTCCATTCACCCACTGAATGACACACACAATCCATATTTCACTTTGCTTAAAAATCATTGTTTAACCTGTCTATGTATCTTGGTAGGATGAAGACTATATTATTTATTGTGATAAAGGAAAGCAAGTTTGAAGTTGACTTCCTGCTTCCTTTTCCCCCACTGTTAACATAACCTTATCGATTGGAAACAAACCCGCATTCTCGCAGCACAACAACCTATCAATTACACTTAGCCTAGACACCAGGTAACCACCTTCGATTGCACAAAGCCAATATGTCTCACACAAATTTGCAATCTTACAATTGAATTCACTTGTCTGTGTATCACTGCTGATATTAAGACGGAGTTTGTCACAGATTTCCTTATGACAAACATTGGCCTGATTCAGCCTCTCTCACCATCCCTGTACTAGAGTATTTGGCTCCATGAAATGCACTAATAAAAAATCTATGCATTATTCATATTATTCATCTATCATCATCATCATCACAGTAGTGGTTGTGAGAGCACTCACTGAGTGATGGCCTGGGACTCATCCGGGCTGAGGGAGTCATATATGGACACAAAGTCATCGGAGCAGTCGTCCTCTATGTGAAAGTGGGAGAAGCGGACTGAGATGGCGTTCTGTTCCGGGGCTCTGATCTGCCACTGGCAGCGGGACTGGGCCGGGTACTGATCTGGAAAGCCTGGAGACTGGAAGCTCTGAGCTAAAGTGTTAGCCTCCAACCGGAAGAAACACTCGTAATCTGACGGGCAGGAAATGAACAGCATAACAGATTACATTAGTAGATGTACAGACATACAGGTACAGTAGCCCAACAAGGCTGTGGGTTTTCCCTGGTCAGCTCACATGCTAAGGAAGAACTTTAGACTCTAGTCCCAAAAGTGCAAACGCCAAGGCAGATAACTTAGTGGAAAAAAGAGCTCAAAATGTCATATCATGGTGAGGAGAAATGTACACATCTTATACCACATCTACTACACTGTTCATCATCCAGTGTCATCTGTTGATGCAATGTCAACTATCAACTCTCATCTGAAATTAAATGTAACATGCGCAAAATCGTTTGAGGATTACGCCTCAACACAGAGGGTAAAAAAAGACGAGTGAAATAGGCCAACATCCATTTTTATTCAGTAGTCCACTCATGTACTATATAGCCAGGGCTCTCAATCTCTTCATGAATAGAGCAGCAGCATGTATCACGAGGGGCAGGCATTCGTCACAGAATGGCAGCAGCGGGGTGAACATCTAGCGGGCTGGAAAATTACAGCGGCGTGTGATTGAAACGGGAGACAGTGGGTTTTACTCACCGGCTCTGGGGTTCCTGGCCATCCTGGGGTCTGTGCCTGGAGAGAAGGGGGGGGGGGCAGAAGAGTGGTGGAGTAAGAGGGGGAGAGAGAAGAGGGAGAAGGAGGAGAGAGAAAGGGAAAATGAGAGATAAGGGGGAGGGTTAAGAGAGCGTTACCTTACTGAGAGGCTGATAGAGTTTGATGCACGGGTGTATAATATTTGGGTTGCACTTTTACTGTTCCAATTCGCCGTACACACTGCTGTTGAGAGAGCTGCCGATGGAGTCGATGGAGCCCCCCCCAATTGCCCCACGGAGCCCAGGGATACATCTCTGTCTAACAGTCTGACAGCCACATCAAACCATATAAACAGAAATCATTTTAAAACAGAGCAAAACCACTAAGTCATATAGGGTGACCTTTTTGCAATGCAATGTGAAGTAGACAGAAGCTAGAATAATGATAATGGCTAGAGCCAGGCAGCTAAAGGGCAGCCCAGGGGCCAACTACTGTAACGTCATTAGAGGACCCAAACTACATAAAGTGTCCAATCACTGATACAATACAAACAGAGTGGCGTCCCTTATACCTCCACGTTATCTTATTAGGGCATGTCAGACATCTAGCTGGCATAGAACAGCCATTAATGCAGAAATCATATCAGATATGAATGCTTATGGAAGATGACAGAGGGGGCTTTCTTCAGACAATACATTTATCTTCATTAAACATAACCCTTTAGTTGAGGGGAAGCTAACCCTGCATCTGGAGAGCTACTGGGTGCACAGGCTTTTGATCCAACTCTGTTGCCCCTCATTCAGCTGATCAAGGTCCTGATGAGCAGCCAATTAATAGAGGGTTTAACTTAAATTAATCTTAGGGTTTAACCCCTTGCCCCAAAGACTACACCCCCTGGTTTGGTCTTGACTGGGTTGTACTAACTACTAACTCACGTGAGGCAGTGACTTGGCTGATGTGGAGGCTCTGGCCGGAGCGTTTGCCCTGCTCCCTGATGCCGTTCCACAGCACCTCCAGGACCCGCTCCTCAGAAAACTCTGGCAGTATCTCCAGGTCCGCTGCCGGGATGTCAAACTGGGTCCAGTAGTAGGCCAGCACCCCCTCACTGGAGAGAGAGGGGGACTTGAAGGAAGGAGTAGAAGACCAAACTATGCTGACTGAGGCCTTCATTGATCACTCACAGTCATGCACTTCAGCATTTCTATTGTGCAGGTTTGACCAAACCTCTCCTCAGGAACAGCTGGTGTTTTGAGTTGCTGCAATGGATGTTCCATTGTCCAAATCACAGTTATCCAATAAGCATTTTCAAAGACTCATATTATGTAATAAAGAAAGTGATCTCATGACTAGCTTTATGGCCAACTGTACATTACCAACATGCAGAAACTCCACATCCCAGAACACTCTCCTACCTGAAGGCGGTCACCACAGATGTGGTGTAGTACTTGGAGAGGAACTCAACTTGTTTGTAGTTGCTCTTAAGCTGGTGAAAAAAGGCAACATAAAAATTAGCATTCACTAGGTTACCTGACAACCCATTTTCTGTTACCATGGCGAAGATATGGAGCCATGACCTCAGAGTTCAGCCGAATCCTCCATATAAGGTTTAATTGATCAAGGTTACCATGGTGTTGGGAGTGCTCCAGGTATTGGCCAGTTCGATACCAAGAAAAGTTTGTCTGCGAGTCTGCAATAAGGCCCCTGAGAACAAGTGTGTATGCTTGCATTCCAACTGCCTGCATACCATGAATAACAGGGTTTTCATTGGAGATCCCATGGAGGACGAGTGCTTTCAGCTAAAGATATGTGAAAGAAATGTAGAAAGAAACTGGATATCTAATCCTAGCATGTGTTGTTACTAATCATGCTGTCTATTCATAGTGTGTGTGTGTGTGTGTGTGTTAAACTCCAGTTCAGACTGTGAATAAGAACGCATGTAGCGGACATGCAATTATCAGGCTGGTAAATGTTAAATCCAAAAGGTACATTATAAAAGGCAGTGTAGCTGAACTCACCTCAGCTCCCTGAAACAGACTGAAGAGAGTAGTGAACGATCTTCATCTGTATCGACTCTGATAAGACCACATTGAGAACCGAGAAATGGGCTGGAGACTTTTCAAATGGACCACAATGGAGAAAGCCCAATAACAATTCCAGAGGAGAGCAAAATGAGTGATCCACTGAAGTTGAACCCAGAAGTGTAGAATGTGATCCCATTGCAGTTTGCAGAGCTCAGACGAGAGACACAGTGTCTCCTAAGTGTGGATTTCCTTATTCAAAGTTGTTTCTAAGCACAAATAACATATTCTACAGCAGGTAACAGCAGACTACCAAGTCGACCACACAGCACCTCCAACATACAGAGAAGTGCATTGTTCCCTCAAAAAAAAAAAAGAATAAAAAAGAACTCAGTGTATTCTTTAGTCTTGCCAGTGGAGCCAATAGTGTGTTGGTTTCTGATTGGCTTTGTTAGTTCAGTTGTATATACTGTAGACCCAATCACCAACATGTAATGACACTTTGCTCTACTGCATCTGCAATACATGGCCAGAGGAAGAACTGAATGTACCGAGTAGAGAGAATAATGGTGGGGGTGTGTTCTGTCACATTAATGCTCATTGAACAGTCATCTAGAATTCCATTCAGACCACCTACCTTATATTGTCACTCATGCAGCTATACATTCTAAAGCAATGCCACACTGACCGGGGGTTGAGCAATAGCAGTTTATCATTGTCATGTTCCCAAGTGGCGATACACACATATCCATAACTCCAATGAAAGGAAATGTTGTTGGAGGAAATAACAGAGTAACTAAATGATGTTCTCTCTTCCAGTCCACCCACACAAATATGCCTTTAGCAATCTCCTTCCACCAGGAGAAAAACATGCTGTGGCAGATAGCTACAACAAACAAGAGAGAGAAACTGAATCTCAGTCAGTTCTGAACTCTGACACCTGACTTAATACCATACCTGGCCTAAAGGGTATTGTGGTTGGAGGTTAACTTGGTAGAAGCGTATTGAGCCAGTCATCAACCTATCTATCAAAAGTTCAACTAATTTCAACTTTTGACACAGGCAGGAAAATTATGGGAAATAACTGATGTCTGTCTGTCATCTCATCACTTTTGTCTGTCACCATAGAAAAACAATAATCTCAATCGTTTTTCTTAACAGAACATCACCAGGACGTGGTATCTGAGCATAAACCTGGGTCAAACTCACTATCTCTTCCAGGTCATCTGCCAGCTTTTGGAACTCTGTGCTGGTGGGGTCCTCCAGATTCTGGTTGTAGGGCACGTTGTCCAGTTTCATGTGCCCGCTATACACCCGCTGAGCTGGGACACGCTTCATACTTATGGTGGCCGCTGACTCCCTGCCTTTGACTGAGGGAAAGAGAGTGGGAGAAAGAGCAAGTCATTTAATAAAATTCTACATGCAACACCAATGCCTCCTCATAAACTTCCAGAGATGGTTAATAAAAAGAGAACAGGGATTTAGGAGAATTAGGAGTTTATCTGTTTATCTGTTGATTATCTCTCTGTAAAAGCCTCTTTGATCAGGCTGTAGAGTGAGTGTGTGTGTGACTGTCAGGGTGTTTCGTCTACTCTGCACCGCACCACTTTACTCCCCTGAATTATTAACACCAACCAAATTAAGGCCTGTCAAACAAACAGGTTATCAATGTCAAATTAAAAACTTCCAAACTTCACACTTCATTTGGATATTTGTATCAAATGTCTAGGCCATCAAAGCAGCAGTCAGGCAGCGACTGTGAATGTGAAATCTCCTGGGTGGGCCCTGTAGATGGCAGGTTTAGATTGGCCAATTGCAGTTGGCTAGGGCTGCCAACTCAAACTCAAGTCTTTCCGGGTAGATTATAACAATCTGTTTGCCATTATTTACATTTCAGGTATCAATTTTATATTCAGACATTAGAACAAACCTCCCAGAATACTCCAGGCCAAACTGAGAGGGTTGGAAATTAGCAACATTAGTACAGTTGGAGTTATTGAGCCACTTTCGGGCATCCTTTGCATTTTCACTCCGTCAGACTGAGCGATAGTACCTAGTCTATGATTATTACATGCATTAGTCTCAGACTACATAGCAAAGTTGTACTCACTAACAAAGAGCCAGATGAGGATTCCTGTCACGGCTGCCAAGACAAGCAGAGTGATGAGGACTCCCACTATCACTCCAGTCTTCTTCTTCGATGCCATCTTCTCTTTGTTATCCAGGAAGGTGACCTGCTCATGCCGCCCGTTCTGACCCTAGGTAGACAGAGGCAGACCGACATAAAAAAAGAGGGAGATAAGTTAATTAACTTACCTACAGTTATATGAGATTACTAATACTCAAGACGTAGGAGTACAATAACATATGCAGTGTAGTGTGTGAGTCACCTAACTTGGAGGACATGGAGATTGTTAGGAGATCATAGTGTTCAGTCTCTTCCTAAAATCATCCTGAAACTAAGTGCAAGACAGTAGCTATAGCCACCTCCAGACTCCAGTCTTACCATACGAGTTGAAAGTAATGACAGTGGACTTGTAAAAAGCTACAAAGGAAAAGCCTGTGACATCAACGAAGGCACTAGAAACAAAGTGCCAACTCTACTGTTCCTGGCATCAGAAAGTTCCCATCGTCAACATTCGAACAGTAACAAAAAACTAAATGAAAGCTAAAAATTCTGTGGCTCGGCAACTAAAATCAAGAAGCAACCGCAGCTGCATTATCCCGAAGAGGAACTGATCCAAATCACTGTTCTCATCAGGAAGGGTTATGTATCACTAGTATAAACTATGCCATACTTCTCATTTCACATTGGAGGCTAAAGCATTTATAAAGAGATGAGCGCAGAGAGACAGAGGGGGAGATGAGGTGCTGCCATGGAAAGTTCAGTGTGTGCCTATCGGTGTAGTAGTCAGATGTGTGGTGTGTGTAGGTGAGCAGGGGAAAGACAGACAATTGCGTTGTTTGTGAAACTGACCGCCATCTTGATCATCACCCTGTATTAGACTTACGGTGTATTGCAAAGACGGCTAACACGGATTCACACCATAACAATAACGTGTCTGTTTTACATTACTTTTCATGTTTTTGTTTAGGGAGAATCACTGACAAGTTTAAACAGGCTCAGAACGAATCCTGACGTAAAAACAGGCCCAACCAGTTTAGTGATCTGAGAGCACACATGTTGCACGGCAGAGAAGACTTCCATGGCACTCTGTATATGCTTCACCTTCATTAAGGAACAGCCAACCGTGAGCAAGTACTTGGTGACAACAACAATACTCCCTAGCCACTGCCTCACCATGTCACTAAAACATCAACAAAACGAAGGAGCTGATTGTGGACTTCTGGAAACAGCAGAGGGAGCACGTCCCTATCCACATCGACGGGACAGCAGCGGAGAAGGTGAAAAGCTTTAAGTTTCTCGGCGTACACATGACACTGACAATCTGAAATGGTCCACCCACACAGACAGTGTGGTGAAGGCGCAACAGCCCCTAAGACCCACAAAGTTTTACAGATGCACAATTGAGAGCATCCTGTTGGGCTGTATCACTGCCTGGTACGGCAACTATACCGCCCACAACCGCAGGGCTCTCCAGAGGGTGGTGTGGTTTGCACAACGCATCACCAGGGGAAAACTACCTGCCCTCCAGGACACCTACAGCACCTGATGTCACAGCACCTGATCATCCAGGACAACAACCACCCGAGCCACTACCTGTTCATTATCCAGAAGGCGAGGTCAGCGCAGGTGCATCAAAGCTGGGACCGAGAGACTGAAAAACAGCGTCTAGCTTAAAGGTCATCAGACATCAATAGCTGGCTACCACCCGGTTACTCAGCCCTGTACTTTAGAGGCTGCTGCCCTATATACAGACATGTAAACACTGGTAACTTTAATAATATTTACATACTGCTTTACTCATTTCATATGTACAGTGCCTTCTGAAAGTATTCAGACCCCTCAACTTTTTCCACATTGTTACATTACTGCCTTATTCTAAAATGGATTTTAAAAATCCTCAGCAGTCTACACACAATGCCTCAAAATGACAAAGCAAGAACATTTTGCAAATCTATTAAAATAAAAAACAGAAATACCTTATTTACATAAGTATTCAGACCCTTTGCTATGAGACTCAAAATTGAGTTCATGTACATCCCGTTTCCATTGATCATCCTTGAGATGTTTCTACAACTTGATTAGAGTCCACCTGTGGTAAATTCTATTGATTGGACAACATTTGGAAAGACACACACCTGTCTATGTAATGTCCCACAGTTGATAGTGCATGTCAGAGCAAAAACCAAGCCATGAGGTTGAAGGAATTGTTCGTAGATCCCCTAGACAGGATTGTGTCGGGGCACAGATCTGGGAAAGGGTACAAAAACATTTCTGCAGCATTGAAGGTCCCTAAGAACACAGTGGCCTCCATCATTCTTAAATGGATGAAGTTAGACACCGCCAAGAGTCTTCCTAGAGCTGGCCGCCCGGCCAAACTGAGCAATCGGGGGAGAAAGGCTTTGGACAGGGAGGTGACCAAGTACCCGATGGTCACTTTGACAGAGCTCCAGAGTTCCACTGTGGAGATGGGAGAACCTTCCAGAAGGACAACCATCTCTGCGGCACTCCACCAAATCAGGCCTTTATGGTAGAGTGGTCAGAAGGAAGCAACTCAGTAAAAGTCACATGACAACCCGCTTGGTGTTTGCCAAAAGGCACCTAAAGACTCTAAGACCATGAAAAACAAGATTCTCTGGTCTGATGAAACAAAGATTGAAATGTTTGGCCTGAATGCCAAGTGTCACATCTGGAGGAAACCTGGCACCATCCCTACGGTGAAGCAAGATGGTGTCAGCATCATGATGTGGGGATGTTTTTCAGTAGCAGGGACTGAGAGACTAGTCAGGATCGAGGCAAAGATGAAATGAGCAAAGTACTTAAGAGATACTTAATAAAAAACCTGCTCTAGAGCGCTCAGGACCTCAGACTGGGGTGAAGGTTCACCTTCCAGCAGGACAATGACCCTAAGCACACAGCCAAGACAACGCAGGAGTGGCTTTGGGACAAGTCTCTGAATGTCCTTGAGTGGCCCAGAACCCGATCGAACATATCTGGAGAGACCTGAAAATAGCTGTGGAGCAACACAACCCCCCCCCCCCCCCCCAAACTTGACAGAGCTTGAGAGGATCTGCAGAGGAGAATGGGAGAAACTCCAAGGCTGTAATCACTGCTAAAGGTGAATGAAGAAAAAACTGAGTTAAGGGTCTCAATACTTATGTAAATGTGTTGGATATTGATTGATGTGGGGAAAAAAACAATTTAATACATTTTAGAATGAGGCCTAACCAAATGTATCCTAACCAAATGCATAAAAAGTTTAGGGGTCTGACTACTTTCCAAAGGCACTGTGTATACACTTTATTCTATTCTACTGTATTTTAGTCAATGCCACACCGACATTGCTCGTACTAATATTTATATATATATATTTTTAAAATTCCATTCTTTTACTTTTAGATGTCTTTGTATTGTTGTGAATTGTTATTTATTACTGCACTGTTGGAGTTAGGAACACAAGCATTAACATCTGTTAAATATGTGTATGTGACCATTAAAATTTGAATTGATGTCATATTGACTTACGTGCATATAGTGACTCTCTATATCACAGCCCTCTCCCTACAGTACGATGGGTAAGTTCAGGGCTACCTGGGGCATAGGCTAAGATCTATGTGCCCTGCCCTGGGTCCAGGGTGTGTACGAGTCCTCTTGCACACACAGACGACAGAGAGCGATTACAGAGCAGATAGTAATCACCGCACACAATTGCATCTGCGCCTGTGGCCCAGTGTGGAGAAGGACCCGATCCACCATTAGGGACAGGAAAATCGCTTCGGTATTAAATCAATTTGTCAGAAGTGCCGCCCCTTAAGATGGGGGCTCAATTACACTGGTCTAGATGATAACTCATCGCAATTAAAGGCCATTCTTACAATGCTCCGGCTCTCACACATGCCTCCTAAAGGGAATTTCTAACAGCAATCATGGTCTGGAATTAAGGGAATCATTAGGGATGGGGTCAGTGAGCGCTCGGGGGTCGCTCTCTCCATCAGTCACCCTGATCACAGCCTAATAAAACCATTACATGCTTTTCGTCATATCCCGTCTCCATCTCTCTACCCACAAACAAAAATACTACTCCCTCGAGTTAGATCCATTTGTAAACTGTGCTGGTTGCCTTTCCAACTACAGGCCTCAGTAGTGTCCTATGATTACACAGGAAATGGTGTTGAATGCAGTGGACACATACAAACAGAACAGAAGCAAACAAATCAAAAACACTGCAAAAGCCTATCACAGTATTACACCACAAAAAGTACAATACAGAGGCTTCGGAAAGTATTCACACCCCGAACTTATTCCCCATTGTTGTGTTACAGCCTGAATTCAACATTCATTACATACATTTGTCTGACCCATCTACACACAAGACCCCATAATGACAAAATTATTTTCTAAATGTTTTCAAATTTATGAAAACGAAAAACAAATATTGAATTTACATAAGTATTCAAACCCCTGAGTCAATACATATTAGAATCCCCTTTGGCAGCAGTTACAGCTGTGAGTCTTTCAAAATTGCTTGTTGAACATTGAACATTAATATCTAACAATTCAAGTAATATCTAACAATTCCACAACAAATACCTAATACACACAAATCTAAGTAAAGGAATGGAATAAGAATATATAAATATATGGATGAGCAATGACAGAGCACCATAGGCTAAGATGCAATAGATAGTATAGAATACAGTATGAGATGAGTAATGCAAGATATGAAAACATTAGTAAAGTGGCATTATTAAAGTGACTAGTGTTCCATTTATTAAAGTGGCCAATGATTTAAAGTCCGTACGTAGGCAGCAGCTGCTCTGTGCTAGTGATGGCTGTTTAACAGTCTGACGGCTTTGAGATAGAAGCTGTTTTTCAGGCTCTCGGTCCCAGCTTTGTGGGACCTGTACTGACCTCACCTTCTGGATGGTAGCGGGGTGAACAGGCAGTGGCTCGGGTGGTTGATGTCCTTGATCTTTTTGGCCTTCCTGTGGCATTGGATGCTGTAGGTGTCCTGGAGGGCAGGTAGTTTTCCCCTGGTGATGCGTTGTGCAGACCGCACCACCCTCTGGAGAGCCCTGCGTTTGTGGCCGCTGCAGTTGCCGTACCAGGCAGTGATACAGCCCGACAGGATGCTCACAATTGTGGATCTGTAAAAGTTTGTGAGGGTTTTAGGTGGCAAGCCAAATTTCTTCAGCCTCCTGAGGTTGAAGAGGCTGTTGCGCCTTCTTCACCACACTGTCTGTGTGGGTGGACCATTTCAGTTTGTCAGTGATGTGTACGCCGAGGAACTTAAAACTTTGGTTGGGGGTTGCTCCCTCTGCTGTTTCCTGAAGTCCACGATCATCTCTTTTGTTTTGCTGACGTTGAGTGTGAGGTTATTTTCCTGACACCACAATCCAGGAGCACTCACCTCCTCCCTGTAGGCTGTCTCATTGTTATTGGTAATCAAGTCTACTACTGTTGTGTCATCTGCAAACTTGATGATTGAGTTGGAGGAGTGCATAGTCACGCAGTCATGGGTGAACAGGGAGTACAGGAAGGGGCTGAGCACACACCCTTGTGGGACCCAGTGTTGAGGATCAGCGAAGTGGAGATGTTTCCTACCTTCACCACCTGGGGACGGCCCGTCAAAGTCCAGGACCCAATTGCACAGGGCGGGGTTGAGACCCAGGGCTTCAAGCTTAATGACGAGCTTGGAGGGTACTATGGTGTTGAATGCTGAGCTGTAGTCAATTAACAGAATTCTTACATAGGTATTCCTCTTGTCCAGATGGGATAAGGCAGTGTGCAGTGGTGATGGCGAATGCATCGTCTGTGGACCTATTGGGGCGGTAAGCAAATTGAACTGTGTCTAGGGTGACAGGTAAGGTGGAAGTCATATTCCTAAACTTTAGGTTTGCGTCAACAAAGGGGTTGAATACCTATTGACTCAGGACACTTCAGCTTTTCATTTCTTATTTATTAGTAAACATTTCTAAAAACATAATTCTACTTATTGTGTATAGGCCAGTGACAAAAAATCTAAGTGTAATCCATTTTAAATTCATGCTGTAAAAAAAAAATATTTTTGAAAAACTCTAAGGGTGTGAATACTTTCTGAAGGCACAGTACCACTACAAGCACGAGGGGACATCTGGAGAGCTAATGGCATTAACTAAACAATAAGGTATAGTAGAACTGCTAGGCATACAGTAAGGTAGCAGCATATTAGTCAAACCAGTTAGACTGATGGGTAATGAGGTGTTCTGTACTGAGAGGTGTGGTCCAGAGAAATAGCTAACAATGACAATCTCCTTTTCACACACAACCGTTTGTAATGTAAACATACATATGTGCATCCTCTGTGTTTATCATATTGTATAGTACACATAACAAGATATGACTTTCGAGAGTGGGAATGAAAGTTAAACCAAATCAGAGTGGTCTGATTCGGCCTACACAATATAACTAAGCAGAGCAGCTGCGCTTTAGACAGGCATTCCATCTGTTTAAACATTAACCAGACTCTCAATGGCTGTTATTTAAACCCTCAATCATTATCTATGTAGCACCTTTCCAATGTCAGCTCCACCAGAACTTTAGAAACATGTTGGTTGAAATATCTCATCAGCCTAAAACTACATGACAAATACATTGTGAGAAAGTGAGGAGCGCGAGATCTGAAATGACTTAAAATTCACAAATTAAGTGATCTATTTATGAAAGTGTAATGCATTTGTGAAAGCATATTTAAATGTAAATTTCACATCAAAATGACTACACTAACCTTCTCAGGCTAGTAACATTAACTTAAATTGAAAATGTAGTGTTCTAATAAAGTCATGATATAGCTATGCTTGTTTATGATAATGAGCATCCTAATAGTCCATGTTATGGAACTTTGACCATATAATAACCCATAACATTAGATTACAGATAAGTGGTGGAAAATGGTCATGACAAGTGTCAGGTTATTTTGTTATAGTACAACAACATCACCACATTGTGATGAGTTAGTGTGAATTCTCTCTCCCTGGACACCATGTGGAACTGAACTGAAGATGTTACTAGGTGACTGGGTTAATTTACTAACCAACCTGCTCTACTGGTCATGTGTGAGAGACTACAGTAGGCAGGGTGAACAGGCCATTCCACAGGACAGTCAAGAGATAAGACCGCAGACTGTCGGAGACTCCCTTGTTGAATTCCTACCTGGGTGTCCCGTACTGCTCACTTCCACTCTGACCCACACCGTTCACTCTGATCTGACCGAAACCGCCACATTCTTCCATAATCACACCCCAATGTTGACACTGATCCTGTCTGGAAAAGGACCGGTCACACTGACCTCACCTGACCCTCAGCTCAATCCTAAGATCAGAATATTGCTGTTGTGCCCTTACATTTGGGGATCCACCTTGTTTATGGACGTAACGCATCTCCACATGTACAAATAGATCTTCTGTGAACAATATGCATTACTGGCCAGAACAGAGTTGGTGGTGGTTATGTTTTTAGAAAACCTTTCTTCAAGTGCAATTAAAAATGGGCAATCTGCAGTTCAAACAATAACAAAGTGGGTACCCTGCCACTGTTATTGTAAAAAGCTGAGGTTTGAGGCAGGAGAAAAATAACCACTCTCAAATCCATTATATCAACATTTTAGATTTAACCATGTTGAGACTATACAGTGTTTGTTTACGTTTACAAACAATAGCACTAAAACAAGCTTACATTTGGGGCTCTGATGGGTACGACAGTTGAACTAAGCTCATAAGGCATTTATAAGTTATATTCTTCCAGAATTATTGGGTGTACAATGAGTACAGCCAAAATAAACAGCATCATTACAAACTCTGAGTGAAGGGATTTCTCTATTATAAATAGTCACTCACTGTTATACACCACTAGACCCGCCAAAGGTCTCTTCACAGTCCTGAACAGATTATGGAAGGCACACAGGACTACATAGAGCCATAACTACACGGAACTCTATTCCAAATCAAGTAACTTATGCAAGCTGTAAAATCAGACTTAAAAAAATGGATCAAAATGCACCTTACGGAACAACGGGGACTGTGAAGACACACACACACACACACACACACACGATAACATACACGCTATACACACACACGGATCTTGTGTTGTAGATATGTGGTAGTAGAGTAGTGGCCTGAGGGGACACAATGTGTATCTGTTGTGAAATTTTATGTCATGTTTTTTAATTGTATAAAACTGCCTTAATTTGGATGGACACCAGGAAAAGAAGCTGCTGGCATAATAAATACAAATACTCAAGAGGATTCACACAGGAAATCCTAAATTGGTAACTGAGGAAATGACAAAGCACAAATCAGGACTATGACATCATTCCCCGATACTAAGGTGGATAACATAGAGTGCCTTCAGAAAGTATTCATAACCCTTGACTTATTCCAAATTGTGTTGTTACAGCCTGAATTCAAAACAGAGTACATTTATTCAAAAATGAATTCAATACCCCGTAATGACAAAGTGAGTGTGATGTCAGGAAAATAACCTCACTCATTGTGTAAAAAAAAAAAACGGCGATGGTAGTGGTCTTCAGGAAAGAGCAGAGGGAGAACCCCCCAACCATATTAACGGGACAGCAGTGGAGAAGGTGGAAAGTTAAGTTCCTCTGCGTATACATCACTGACAAACTGAAAGGGTCCACCCACACAGACAGCATCGTGAAGAAGGCATAACAGCGCCTCTTCAACCTCAGGAGGCGGAAGGAATTTCGCTTGTCACCTAAAACACTCAAACTTTTACAGATGCACAATCGAGAGCATCCTGTCGGGCTGTACCACCGCCTGGTACGGCAACTGCTCCGCCCACAACCGCAAGGCTCTCCAGAGGGTAGTGCGGTCTAGCCAAAGCATCACCGGGACAAACTACCTGCCCTCCAGGACACCTACAGCACCCGATGTTACAGGAAGGCCAAAAAGACCATCAAGGACAACAACCACCCGAGCCACTGCCTGTTTATCCCCGGTACCATCCCGAAGGCAAAGTCAGTACATGTGAATCAAAGGTGGGACCAAGAGACTGAAAAACAGCTTCTATGTCAAGGCCATCAGACTTTAACAGCCATCACTAACATAGAGTGGCTGCTACCAACATATATAGTGGGGCAAAAAAGTATTTAGTCAGCCACCAATTGTGCAAGTTCTCCCACTTAAAAAGATGAGAGGCCTGTAATTTTTATCATAGGTACACTTCAACTATGACAGACAAAATGAGGGAAAAAAATCCAGAAAATCACATTGTAGGATTTTTAATGAATTTCTTTGCAAATTATGGTGGAAAATAAGTACCGCCCGGCTGACTAAATACTTTTTTGCCCCATACATAAAATTATATACACTATTTATTTAAAAAATTAGGTGAACACCGCTTTAAACATTTGTGGATTTTGATATTTCAGCCACACTGCTGACAGCTGTATAAAATTTAGCACAATGTCATGCTATCTCCATAGACAAACATTGGCCGTAGAATGCCCTTACTGAAGAGCTCAGTGACTTTCAACATGGCACCGTCATAGGATGCCACCTTTCTAACAAGCCAGTTGGTCAAATTTCTGCCCTGCTAGAGCTGCCTCGTTCAACTGCAAGTCCTGTTATTGTGAAGTGGAAATGTCTAGCAGCAGAACTGGCTCAGCTGCGAAGTGGTATGCCACAAGTTCACAGAAGGGGAAGCTCGTAGCCTGTAAAAATTGTCTGTCCTCGGTTGCAAAACTCACTACCGAGTTCCAAACTGCCTCTTGAAGCAACATAAGCACAATAACTGTTCGTCGGAAGCTTTATGAAAAGGGTTGCCATGGCTGAGCAGTCGGCTGGAGTGGTGTAAAGCTCACCGCCATTGGAGTTCGGCGCAGTGGAAACATGTTCTCTGGAATGATATATCACACTTCACCATCTGGCAGTCTGACAAATTAATCTGGGTTTGGTGGATGCCAGGAGAACGCTACCTGCCCCAATTCATAGTGCCAACTGTAAAGTTTGGTGGAGGAGGAATAATGGTCTGGGGCTGTTTTTCATGGTTCAGGCTAGGCCCCTTGGTTCCAGTGAAGGGAAATCGTAACACTACAGCACACAATGACATTCTAGATGATTCTGTGCTTCCAACTTTGCGGCAACAGTTTGGAGAAGGCCCTTTCCTGTTTCAGCATGACAATGCCACCGTGCACAAAGCAAGGTCCATACAGAAATGGTTTGTCGAGATTGGTGTGGAAGAACTTGACTGGCCTGCACAGAGCCCTGACCTCAACCTCACTTTTGGGATGAATTGGAACGCCGACTGTGAGCCAGGCCTAATCGCCCAACATCCGCTCCCAATCTCACTAATGCTTGTGGCTGAATGGAAGCAAGTCCCCGCAGCAATGTTCCAACATCTAGTGGAAAGCCTCCATATTAATGCCCATGATTTTGGAATGAGATGTTCGACAAGCAGGTGTCCACATACTTTTGGTCAGGTAGTGTACGTGTTCATCAGGGAACTGCTCTTAACGACACTTGTGGAAGCAAAGGAATATTTTCCTTTAGACACAACTAATGAAAAGCTACTGCATTTACTAACTTACTGTGTAACCTGGAAACATATCAATGACAACCAGGATATCTGTGTGGACATCTCCATGACCCAATTCTACAGACAATACTTAATCCAGCTCTTCTATGCGTAGCTAATATTTAACTAAAGACCTCTGGTGACAGAGTTTTTACTATAATTTCTGTATTTGTTACAGGAAACCTAGAGACAGTCCAAGAACTATGACAATGCATACTGTACAAACCAGGACAATTATGACTACATTCCTGAGCATGAATGAACTGCACAAGCACCCATCTCATCAGGACACTCAGGGAAAACAGACCATATTATTTAGTATACCAGCAAGTATTCAGAATTGTTGTTCCTTTCCCTTACAAATATGATATCCATTTCTGGTCCCTAAAAAGTGCATGTTCTTTCAGGACTCCAACCTCCTGTTTGCATTTCATTTTTGACTGAGCTCAAAACTATGTAGCATTTCTCAACCCTCACTTTTTAATCAACATGACTATGTACGTGTATAAACATCAAAGCCAACATTTAGAATAATATCAAAATGTATAGTGTGTGAAAGAGATATACCATAGAGGAACCTACCTTCCCCCCCTCTCTAAACACCTCTGTGCAGCGACTAACTTTCTTCTCAGTAGTCTTCCTCTGTGGGTGAGCAGCAGCGAGGCTGGAGGGGGATCAAGTCAGGACAAGTCTGGGATCCACAGGGTATCAGAATACCTGGAAGTTGGGGCAGGGCAGCACTGTCTGGGCTGGGAGTGGGGACTCAATACTATGTACTGTTACCAGGGGGCCGGTGACTGCCCTTAGTACAGCAGGGACATGAAATGAGTTTGTGATCACTGAACACTGCAGGTATATGAAATCAATATGGCCGCCCTGACCAGTGAGGGAGAAATCGAGTACACAGAGCTGACATATTAATTAGAGTGATGTGACTTATACCATGAATTGATACCGTTACACTTGTCATGTGTGTCTCTTATCAAAGTGTTTACGGTCTTTAAATTAATTAAATATCCAGACAGTCAAGATGGGGAGGGTCGCTGCTAACTAGTCTACAGGTGTTTCATTTATGCCATCTAGGGCTCATCTGGGAAAACAGATGTAATTCTCAATGTGACTTCCCTGTTTAAATAAAGGATATTTTAAAATAACATATCCTATCCTGTGTTTCTTCCTCCAACACAATTTTTGCTTAAGTCATTCAAAAGACAACGCATTCAAAACAAATCTAATTTTTATTTTAAAATTATTTAACCTTTATTTAAAATGTAATTATGCCCATCCATCTTCAAATTATATGATCATGAATAATTACCCTACATAAAAGTTAACTATACAAGTTTAAAATTAACTGGGATAACCTGAAGGCCAGTGAGAAAGCAACGTACTTCCTTGAAGTGTTTACTTGTGGTATCAAGTAAAAGTCAATTGGAGTAGGTTTGCCTATATGGCGGAGTTTGACAGGTGGACCTTACAGAAACATGATGTTGACTGGAATTAAACGTTATGCATTTGTCTGTGAAATAGAATTTCAAATGAAGTTTCTAACAACAATACAACTGTGAAAATGCAAAAGTGACAGCAATGGCGCATGCGCGACTTGGTTACATCGTTATTCCGACATTTCTAATTTGTTTGGTTTACACAACATTTCCACACAAAAAAAAAAAACTTACCTCGTATTCAAATCTTGCGGAATTCATGTTCTTCAATTACTTCTGCGTTAAATACAGTTGGTAGAAAGTTCTATCAAACAAAACGATTTAGACACTTTAAATGCACGGGACTATAGTCCTCCCTCCCTGGGGTCCAAGAAGTTTCAAATCAACGCGTGAGGGAGATTAATTCAAATGTTGATCAAAAGTAGCAACGGTCCCTTTGGTAAATTCCTTCAATGACTCAAATCCTGTATGAAAGGTGTGAAAACTTTATGGTTGTCGTGGCTGAGGTGTTTGTTTCAGTCAACAATTGTACACCTTGAAACTGACCCTTTCCATCCACACCCACGACATTTAGCCACGCCCACACCTGGTGCAGCCTTGTAAAATGGCCAGAACGCCAGGTGAGATCAGGAAGTTGCGATTTTACAGAACATTTAAATTAGAAGTAGTTTGTGTAAACAGGTGCGGTTCTGTTATATCAGCTCTATATGTACGTAGGCTAAAAACATATATATATATTCTCGATAGCAACGTTTTATAACAAATAGGTCTATATCACATCTTCATAACGCTGAGAAAAATATTGTGTAGCAGTAGAAAAATCGCCAAACAGTATTGAGTATAGCCCTCACGTAGAGAACGAGGCCATTAGCTTACCTTGTGTGCCACCTATTGACCAAATACAGTATTTGGATTGGAATGTTTTTATCTTTCGTATGACGAATGACTGGGTCCATTGCTGAATGCTTGGGCCAGGAAATATTTTTTGGTCCCGACCATACTTACAACGTAAAACACACAGCAATTCAATCAAACACGCACTACGGAAAAAAACCACCAACGTTTCGTGCATTTTTTTAAATCAGCCTGTGATCAATTACATCATTGTGAATTGGAAGGTTATTGTGTTTTTAGGGTGCGTTCTGCTTTTTCTTCTTTGATGAGGTTTAACCGCGGTTGCCATCCAATAAATATTGCATTACCGTCACCTACTAGACTGGAGTATAACTCCCTTATACGTTGCTAAAAAATAATTAAATAAAGACAATACCCTACCTAAAAATAAAATAAATACCATACTCCACTATTCAAATCTATTTAGTCCTACTTCAGGCCAACAGCCTGAAAGGGTGGGACACCCCCACTTAACACACCATGTAACTCTTCCGAAGTCAAATCTCCCAATCCCAACTCGGACATTTCCGAGTTGCCTAGTTCCGACTAGCACATGAACGCAGCCTCTTTCACAACTGCTGTAACTGAATTCGTGACGCATATTATGAAACGCTCAGGCAGTTTCATAGATCGACCATTTTCTATCCACTGCCTGCACTTCCCATTCATATCCATTGGGTGTCTCCCTCTACCAAATCAAACCGCAGTTAATCTAAAAATGTTGGCGCTTTGAGGAAAGTCCATGGTACAATACGAGCTCGTAGATGGGCGTTGAGAGCCAGGCTGCAGCCACATAATAGTCTGGACTGCGATTGGAGAGAGCAAGTGCGCACGGACGCAGACGCAGGAGATATCGGAGGCAGGCACCGAACAGAACAGAGCTCATCATAGTATCTGATTTAACTGTATTTGGGAATCAATTCAGATTATAAAGAAAAAACGTTCCAATTGAGAAACGGAAGAAGAAGGAGTGAAAATGGGACATACAGTGTTACCCATTTTGATGGCCGTATTGTCCCATTGCATGTGGGGAAATGTCGAGGTAAGCCCCAATAGTATAATCTTTAATTTCTATGATAAACACATTGTTGCTTTATATTTGTTGTATAAACATGCGTTTTGCTCGAAGTGGTGTTTTAAATGTTCATATCTATATCACTCATGTCATGAATATCAATTCGTATTCTTTTTGCTGACGCGCACCGTTATCTTGGACAGATTTAATTAGCAAATGAATGCGCACACAGACTGTCAGATGATAAATGACACGTCAACAAGAAGGAACGCTCAGTAACCTACCTACGCAGAATAAAAGCTATTGTCCAATTAGCAAATTTGTATTATTGAAATACAGAAGATATCTGTAGACATTTGGTCATGCCAACGAATTATTCAAGCCAATACATTTATTCTTTATTAGGCTATTGTATGTCAGCCTCTCCCCATGGGTTTTAGTGAGCAGGAGAGAGAGACCATCTGGGATCTACCCTTGATAAACAAAGAGATAAATGTACTGAACGTCTTCATAGCCTGGGGTGGGGTCATTGTTTTTTGTTTATTTTATTCTGGTCTAATTGGAAAAAGAAAAGAAGAATGCAACGCAACATCTAATTTGTTAGTAACATATCAGTAGGCCATAGACTGGTATATGCTATTATAGGCCTGCAAGTCTATCGAAATAATGCACAATCAAGTGCTGTTTGAACATCACAGAGCCATGAATGTAATGGTGGCCTTATACCATCAGTATAGAAGGTAGGGGGGCTGTAGAGGAGCCCCACTGGCTGCCTGCTTGCTTTGTCATAATGCCCATGCTAGGAATGCTGAATGAGAGAACGCAGTAGGCCTTTCCCGGCTGCCTACAGAGAGAGAGTAGCATCACACCTGCTATTTTAATGAAAATGTACAGTCTTCTCCAGGCTATGTCTTGAATCTGGGACTTGCATCGGATGCATAAGATTTATCTGCAGTGGAGGCCTGTGCTTGAACCTTTATTGCGCCACTGTGAATCCAGGGGAAAGAGGGAGAAATTCTGTATTGATTGTGAAATGTGGTGCTTTTCATCTTACACCCTTGTTTCTTTTTTTAATGAGTGCAAATTATCTTTCTGTAAGCCTACACCTTAGCCTCCTGCTTTGATATGGGGTCATCTTTGATCTAAGTTTGATCCGACTACATGTTGTATAGCAGGATGTAGAATGAACTAAGGCTGAGGCCTGAGCCACTACTAATCTCCATCTTGTCACTGCACTGAATGAAGAAAAAAATGCAAATGGCTGTTCTCAGGTCAGCTCAGCAGGCTCTATCTCACCATGCTTCATGTGTTGTAGATAAGAGTCTCTGACAGACAGACTGTTCTGGGGCCAGATCAATGTAATGACCAGGCAGCCATCAGTCACTCTGCCCTCCCACCATACAGCTATCACTGACAGCAGACTTTAATGAGATCTACCACTGCATAGCACTGCACTCTCCAGACTATGACTCTTCCATTTCCCCCATGGATCACTAGAATAGACCCAATTATTTTAGTTTCCCCAACTCAAAATCATGACGTTTGAATTGTTAGTACCTTGCTGTGTTACTTGAATGTGGTAATTTTATTTTTTATTCTACCTTTTTACCTTTTTATATAACGGCTCGTGTATCTCAAAGTGCTAACACTTAGACATAACATTTAACCTTGTCCACAGAGGATCAAATCACTCCCTAGGCTAATTGGGAAACCATAGCACATGTGCAGAATTTTCTCACATCTGGCTATTCTATATAGAACACCTGTGAAGGTCTAAACTCCAGACTGATATGTGCCATCAGGGGCCCTTTCAGCCTGTGCCACCCACCACCGAGCTGTGCCAATGCGTCAGAGGTGACTTCCAGGGACCACTAGACCCAGACGCTGCCTTCACCCAGCCCCCAGAGGCCTTCAGCCCCACAGCTAATGAGGGAGGCCAGGCTCCCTGTGGGGGATCTGGAGTGGAGTGGAGGTATAAAATGGCAGAAGGGCGTGCTGGGTGGAAAGCAGGGGAGAGTGGGGCGTGAGCAGTGACTCATGGAGCCTCAGCTGGAGTTACAGTGCGGGTCAAGCTCACTTTCCACCTGGGAATAGAAGTGAGTTTTTCCCTCTCTTTGTTACTGTTGCATTGTAAGGGCGTAGGTAGACTAGAGGAGAAGCTCTATGTTCCTCTGTAAGAACTAGCTCACATGCATAATCTGTCACTCTATCTATCTACACATCGATCTTTCTATCTATTTATTGTATCTATCCATATACTGTCTACTAACTGTACATTATGCCCTTGGAAGGTATTAGAAATCCCAATCTCCAGTCAGTAGAAAGCATGTAATCATCATAGTGGGGTGTGTAAGGATTCATTCTGAAGATGTTAAGAGGATTAGCATGTGTATTTATTAACCATCGGCACTGGTTGCTCACAGTGCGTTTTATTAGCCATAAACCTGTTCCTTTCATTGTGGAATTATTCCACTGCTGTAAGAGCATTACTGGGATTACTGCTGTATGCTGAGGAACCATGCTTAGGTTTACAAAAGGAGACCTACAGATATGTGAAGGTTTACAGTCCAGATTACACTTTGAAGAGGGCTGGCTTGTTGGCTTAACACCCTGGTATTAGCTGTGTTAAAGATGGTTCTTGCCACCATTTCCGTGGTAAACGTTGAAATTGGCAATTCTGCGTTGCTACGGCCTGATCTTTTCCACTTAATGCATTGTTGGTAGATGGCACTACTCTGTTTTTTTATAGTCTAATAATGCCTTTGTAAATGAGATGGAGGCAAACTGTTGTCTGTATCATGTAATGGCTTTAAGGTGCAGTACAAATGGTGTTTGTTTACAGAGAACAAAATGTAGGAGAACGAAGGCATTAGAGTTTCAAAGCACAAGGGCAAAGTCAACATTTACCTATCTGAAACACAACCATTATGCAATGTGTACTTCTGCTCTCTGTCCTTGTTCTCCATTTTGATTGCTATTCCCATACTGTGTATGATGTTCTTACTGTGTATTGTGTTAAAAGCAAGGACCAGTGCATTGTAGAATACATTTTCTTACTGTTTACTTCACTTCAGTGTCCATGAAGCTGACACAGTAGCGTGACACTCCTAGCATGATACTTTGACAGTTTATCTATACTGTCCTATGTGCCTTAACCTCAGCCACCTTGGATGCAATGACATGTGCCACTTGCAGTGCTGAGTTTGTTTCGTTGATTGACAACTTGGCATAGGTCTTGCCTGATGACTCAAACTGAATTCTTCATTCGCTAAATACTTCAGTCTGAGACTGCAATCTCAATTAGTTTGTGGTGACATCAAAATGAGGGGTGTTGTACAAAACAAAGCCATCAGTGATTGGATCATCTCTAACCAATCAGAGTATCAAAGACAATGATGCATTTTCAAAATGTTGCTTTACCCACTTGTGTTTTGTCACTGGCCCAACCCTGGATTGCTGTTGCTATGTATTGGCCATTGCGAGGCTTTGAAGTCACCTATCTGACATATTGGCACTCCCCAGTAGGAGCAGTCCTCCATAAGAATCAATGGAATTCTACAGTATTTCAATACAATTTTCAAGGACAAAATTACATGTATTTTTGTTGTTGTAGTGGGGACAGAAACATAATTTTAAAAAAGTACTTTAAGGATTTGTTTTAATACATTTTTATTTGAAATGTTTTATGTTTAGCTCACAATCTAATTTAAAAGTATGCATTAGGGTGTCTCCATCAAGGTGTCTGTAGACATTAAAAAATGCATTTCTATATCTTCAAAATACTTTTATAATGGTGGGGGAGTGCCATGATGGAGGCACGGTGGTGTCAACACAGCACCCCCTATCAGTCATATTGTGTGTATGTATGTATATATATATATATATATATATATACTGATGGGTTGGGCCCAAGGATTTCTATATATATATATATATATATATATATATATCCTTGGGACCAACCCATCAGTTTCTGAGACCAATCAGACTGTCTAGAATGACCAATCAGACGTTCTAGAACATGTTTGCTTTCTAGAAATTGTAGGGGAGGTACTCAGATCAGACTCATTGCAGAGAAGAAACTAGTGGGTGTGGCGTAGCGTTTGGCCGGAGCAAGGAGTTTTGGTAGTCAGGCAAGCAGAGGTCACCTTCCCTACAATAACACAGCGTGTGTCGACTCTGACAGAAAATAACTGCTATAAAAAGATTATGTTGATGATCTTAAACATTGACAGATTCTGTTTATAACAGCACTTCAGCCTCATGCTACTTCAGCCTCATGCTACTTCCACCTGCCTGAAAATAGAAAGATGGTAATGATGATGAAGATGAACGTTTCCTCAAAGACATGTTTTGTTTCAAGCTGAAGTGTCAGAGTCAAGTGATGTACAGTGGGGCAAAACAGTATTTAGTCAGCCACCAATTGTGCAAGTTCTCCCACTTAAAAAGATGAGAGGCCTGTAATTTTCATCATAGGTACACTTCAACTATGACAAGGCAAAATTAGGGAAAAAAATACAGAAAATCACATTGTAGGATTCTTTTATGAATTTATTTGCAAATTATGGTGGAAAATAAGTATTTGGTCACCTACAAACAAGCAAGATTTCTGGCTCTCACAGACCTGTAACTTCTTCTTTAAGAGGCTCCTCTGTCCTCCACTCGTTACCTGTATTAATGGCACCTGTTTGAACTTGTTATCAGTATAAAAGACACCTGTCCACAACCTCAAACAGTCACACTCCAAACTCCACTACGGCCAAGACAAAAGAGCTGTCAAAGGACACCAGAAACAAAATTGTAGACCTGCACCAGGCTGGGAAGACTGAATCTGCAATAGGTAAGCAGCTTGGTTTGAAGAAATCAACTGTGGGAGCAATTATTAGGAAATGGAAGACATACAAGACCACTGATAATCTCCCTCGATTTGGGGCTCCACGCAAGTTCTCACCCCGTGGGGTCAAAATTATCACAAGAAAAAAAAAATCCCAGAACCACACGGGGGGACCTAGTGAATGACCTGCAGAGAGCTGGGACCAAAGTAACAAAGCCTACCATCAGTAACACACTACACTGCCAGGGACTCAAATCCTGCAGTGCCAGACGTGTCCCCCTGCTTAAACCAGTACATGTCCAGGCCCGTCTGTTGTTTGCTAGAGAGCATTTGGATGATCCAGAAGAAGATTGGGAGAATGTCATAATGGTCAGATGAAACCAAAATATAACTTTTTGGTAAAAACTCAACTCGTTGTGTTTGGAGGACAAAGAATGCTGAGTTGCATCCAAAGAACACCATACCTACTGTGAAGCATGGGGGTGGATAAATCATGCTTTGGGTCTGTTTTTCTGCAAAGGGACCAGGACGACTGATCCGTGTAAAGGAAAGAATGAATGGGGCCATGTATCGTGAGATTTTGAGTGAAAACCTCCTTCCATCAGCATGGGCATTGAATATGAAACGTGGCTGGGTCTTTCAGCATGACAATGATCCCAAACACACCGCCCGGGCAACAAAGGAATGGCTTCGTAAGAAGCATTTCAAGGTCCTGGAGTGGCCTAGCCAATCTCCAGATCTCAAACCCATAGAAAATCTTTGGAGGGAGTTGAAAGTCCGTGTTGCCCAGCAACAGCCCCCCAAAAATCACTGCTCTATATGAGATCTGCATGGTGGAATGGGCCAAAATACCAGCAAGTAGTCTAATTTTGTCTGTCATAGTTGAAGAGTACCTATGATGAAAATTACAGGCCTCTCTCATCTTTTTAAGTGGGAGAACTTGCACAATTGGTGGCTGACTAAATACTTTTTTGCCCCACTGTATTAATGATGAGAAATGAGCAGGTTTTGTTATCTGCCCGTGCATATATTTGAGTACAGTACAAGCCTCCCGAGTGGTGCAGTGGTCTAAGGCACTGATTCGCAGTTGCTAGCTGTGCCACTAGAGATCCTGGTTTGAGTCCAGGCCCTGTCGCAGCCGTCCACAACAAGGAGACCCACAATTGTCCCAGCGGCGTCCGGGTTAGAGGAGGGTTTGGCCAGCAGGGATGATCTTGTCCCATCGCGCTCTAGCGACACAGTCGCCAGGTGTACAGTGTTTCCTCCGACACATTGGTGTGGCTGGCTTCCGGGTTAAGCGGGCATTGTATCAAGAAGCTGTGCGGCTTGATTTGGTCGTGTTTCGGAGGACGCGTGGCTCTCGGCCTTCGCCACTCCCGATTCCATACAGGAGTTGCAGCGATGAGACAAGACTGTAACTACCAATTGGATACCACCAAATTGGGGAGAAAAAGGGGTAAAAGTAAAAAAAATAACAAAGGAGTACAGTAAACCGCAAGCTTTGGGGGAAATAAATGACTGCAGAGAAGGCCACTGGAACCCAGGGAGGCCGGAGAAGCTGCCGGCCATTGGTAGAGCCATGAAACGCAGCTTTCCGGGTCTCATATACACTCCAATTTATGAGGGAGGAAGGGGGAGCATGATAGTGGGGTATGTTTAGAAGAGGAGGAAGAAGATTAAACGGATACAGGGAGTTACTAAATTGCTGCGCATGTTCCCCCCCCCTTAGCATTTTCAGGCCTTGTGTTGGAACACAGACGCTCACCCCTCCACTCCCCCTGCCCGTGACTGCAGTGCTATGGATATGTAGAAATGGTTACAGGATACTAGCAGCTCTCTCTATCTCTGTCTGTCAGTATTTCTTTCTCCTTTAATTAATTTCCGAGCCAGGAGATAATCAGGTTTCCTTAATGGCTTCCCTTGTGCTTTGCTCTGTAGTGTGCCTGTGCCTGTGCCAGAGGACATGTACCATTTTATTGGATCCCATCTTTCTTCTCCTCTCTTTATTGTGCTCTTTCCAAGCGTTTTGAAGGGAAAAGCACATAACAAGGACCTGATCCAAAATCTTGCACAATCATTGTGAAATTTAACCTGGGCACAATGAAAGGAAAGGCGTGAGATAAAATAATTGCTGGAAATGTGCCTCAGCAATCAAGCCATTACCAGTGGTGACAGCTAAATGAAAAGGTTACATGTGCCATTAAACAAGCGGCCTGGGTTATTCGTGCCGTGACAGACATTCAAGGAAGTGCATGGTATCACGAAGTACGAATGGCCATCGGGAGACTCATGCAAATCCAACAGCTAGGGAGATTGGGATGGTGCAGCGCGAATGGGAACTAAGATTCCCTAAAACTGTGTGTGTATGTTTAGGAGTTAGGGGAACGTGTGGAGAGAGAGGGAGTGTGAGGCATACAGTACATCCATAGCTACTCTGATCTGGATCCTGTGCCTGCCTGCATGTCAGAACTTCTGGCAGGCTGGAGATATCACTCCAACCCAAGGTCTCCCATCCCAAATGCTAGGCCTGGTAAGCCTAATTGGCAAAATTTCTGCTATAAAATGTTGAAGCGAAAGAGAGCTGTCGGTCTGGCTGGTCCCTGCTGAAGCCAGCAGGAGGTTTCAGTAGAGCTGCCCGTGAGACATCTGCTGTGGAGTGATAACATTTGTCCTCCGTGTTGAGAGCGAGAGAGACCTCCATTAGTCAGGGAGAGTGGGGGAGGCTAAAGAGAGTAGACAGAGAGGGAGAGGAGACAGTTTACTGAGAGAGAGTGGCGATATACGCTTGGTGGGTAGGAGGGGAGTAGAAGGCACATAGTTGGTGCTAAGAGAAACTCTAAACCCACAGGCTCTCTGGCCCTGGTGTCTTGAAAGGCAGAGATTAATCTCTGTCATGTACTGTATATGTATTCATAGGTGGCCCAGGGAAAGTGGAGGAAGGACACTGCCTGCAGGCCATAGCACTGAGCCTAGTCATTACCCATTCACACACATGTGCACGCACAAACACTCAGAGAGCCAGTGAAGAGGAGGGCGAGGAGGGGCTGGACTGCAACAGGACATTTCCATAATGGCACTGCGACGCATGGATACGTTTTTGGAGGCTGGCCTGGCTGACAGGGAGTGGGGAGGAGGCTGGCCTGGCTGACAGGGAGTGGGGAGGAGGCTGGCCTGGCTGACAGGGAGTGGGGAGGAGGATGGCCTGGCTGACAGGGAGTGGGGAGGAGGCTGGCCTGGCTGACAGGGAGTGGGGAGGAGGCTGGCCTGGCTGACAGGGAGTGGGGAGGAGGCTGGCCTGGCTGACAGGGAGTGGGGAGGAGGATGGCCTGGCTGACAAGGAGGGGTGGGGAGGAGGCTGGCCTGACTGACAAGGAGGGGTGGGGAGGAGGCTGGCCTGACTGACAAGGAGGGGTGAGGAGGAGGCTGGCCTGACTGACAAGGAGGGGTGGGGAGGAGGCTGGCCTGACTGACAAGGAGCGGTGGGGAGGAGGCTGGCCTGGCTGACAGGGAGTGGGGAGGAGGCTGGCCTGGCTGACAGGGAGTGGGGAGGAGGATGGCCTGGCTGACAGGGAGTCATGGGGAGGAGGCTGGCCTGGCTGACAGGGAGTCGTGGGGAGGAGGCTGGCCTGGCTGACAGGGAGTCGTGGGGAGGAGGCTGGCCTGGCTGACAGGGAGTCGTGGGGAGGAGGCTGGCCTGGCTGACAGGGAGTCGTGGGGAGGAGGCTGGCCTGGCTGACAGGGAGTCGTGGGGAGGAGGCTGGCCTGGCTGACAGGGAGTCGTGGGGAGGAGGCTGGCCTGGCTGACAGGGAGTCGTGGGGAGGAGGCTGGCCTGGCTGACAGGGAGTGGTGGGGAGGAGGCTGGCCTGGCTGACAGGGAGTCGTGGGGAGGAGGCTGGCCTGGCTGACAGGGAGTCGTGGGGAGGAGGCTGGCCTGGCTGACAGGGAGTCGTGGGGAGGATTTCAGAGGGTCTGGTGAGGCTGATCAGCAGTGCATTGACATTCCACACACTGTTGGATGGGTGGAGTTGATTGGCATAGAGGGAGATGTCTGGATCAGTGTCAGTGCCCTGCTCTCTGCCATCTCTAGCAGCAGAGGGATGCAGCATGGCACAGCGGTAGCTAGGGCAAACCCAGCAGCTGGTGGCAGGGGGTGAGGTGGTGTGGTGTGAAGCGGGTGAGCTAGCTACTCATTTCCTCCTATGCTCACATGAATACTAAAGGGATCGTGGGTACACAATGCACCTCAATGACACGCACACCTCCACACACGCTGACAGACAAACAGCCCAGACACATGCAGGGTAATCCAACACACACACACACACACTTTCCAGGCACTCACACTCACTGCTTTAAAAAGATGGCACGCTGCGGCAGCTGCATCAATTATTGACAGTCTTGGAAAGGTTTGGGCTCTTGCTTGTTTGATTGAGCTCTGGAACTCTTGTCACGCACTCACTCCTCCCCAGAACCCACCCCAGCCCCATTCCTCCCTCCGTCCTCCCCTCCCAGCCTCAGAGTGGATCCTGACCGTACACCAGCTCTTCTCCAGGTTTTTTTCTACACATACAATATGTTTGCTCTTGAAATATTCATCCTCCCCGCCCACTCTCTGTTCTCTCTCTCTCTACCTCGCTCTCTCACTCACTCTCTCTACCTCTCTCACCCACTCTCTCTCCTGTCCTCTCTTTTTCCCTCTAGCTCTCTCTCCTCTATGTTCTCTCTCAACACACAGACACTCTGTCTCCACCTTCCTTGTCGTCCATCCTCACCCAACCTCATCAGATCTCACTGCTGCTCGTCTGTGTACATTTTTCATACCTCCAACGAGATAATATCCTCCACATACAGTATGTTCTCACAACAGAAATCTCTAATTGCCATAGCACGTATTCTTACACCAACAAAAGAGTGCGTTGACAGATAGATATCCTCTTACTGTATTGCCATGAAGTAATGTATGGACCGAGGATACCATGGTTGTAAACATGTTATAGTGACACCTACAACCTTGTCAAGATGTTCAGACCTTTTGGGGTAATGGCTAAGGTGACAGACGTAGGTACGATATGGAAGGGAACAGCTAATGAAAAGTCTCAGGTATTTAATCTGTGACAATAGGACTCCGACAGAGACTGAGACGGCTCAATTTTTCATTCATCCCCCAGCTCACCATGGTCGAGGCCAAGCTCTCAGCTGCACACACCAGCCAATATTCACGCTAGCTCCACTGACAAATTGGATATTTTTTGGTCTACTGTCTGCAAAAAAAAAAGTTCAGAAAGGACAAGAAGCTCAAATGGAGGTTTCCAGGCCTGGAGATATATGGTTCATTTTACAGATCGTCTGAATGATTCAACCATTCTTCTCCCCCATCTGACAGTCTATAGGGATTTGATGGCCTGAGGAAATGAGATAATACTAATGTTTAATCTACTGAGGGACTGGAGCGCAGACAGACCAGCAGACTGCACCCTGCAACACATTATCTCACCAGAGCGGCACAGCCTGAAATAACACACACAGAGACAGACCAGCAGACTGCACCCTGCAACACATTATCTCACTAGAGCGGCACAGGCTGAAATAACACACACAGAGACAGACCAGCAGACTGCACCCTGCAACACATTATCTCACTAGAGCGGCACAGGCTGAAATAACACACACAGAGACAGACCAGCAGACTGCACCCTGCAACACATTATCTCACTAGAGCGGCACAGGCTGAAATAACACACACAGAGACAGACCAGCAGACTGCAACCTGCAACACATTATCTCACCAGAGCGGCACAGGGTGAAATAACACACAGAGACATGACATGCAGTTACACACACATACCGGGGAAGTACAAGACAGGACATGTCATTTTGGCATGGTTTCATAACACTATTCCCGGCCTGTTATCCGCAGTGCCTATTTTTCCATCTTGCGTCACGACAAGATGCCAGCCCTCAAACCATTTCTTTAACTGTGATTTAAAGAGGGGGAATAGCAGGAAAGCAATAACACAATGCAGTGTTCATATTAAGAGGCCCTGTGCTGTGTCTGGAAGTGACAGGCTCCAGACAGATGACAGATTGAGTGGAGAGATGGTGTCAAGCCTCTCACAGTGATCGTTGTAGCCCTACAGCATGTAACATGGTGATATGTAGCCTTGTCTAAATTGCATAGCCTACTGTTAAAGGACTAGTGCATGTAGGGTTGTACGTAGCCTTATCTGAATTGTATAGTGTACTCAATTTTGTATGGTTGACCTTTATGTCATACATTGTTGTGACTCATATTATTGTGCTATTACCATGTGGTGATGTGACTGATATTATTGTGCTATTATCATGTGGTGAGGTGACTGATATTATTGTGCTATTACCATATGGTGAAGTGACTGATATTATTGTGCTATTACCATGTGGTGAAGTGACTGATATTATTGTGCTATTACCATGTGGTGAGGTGACTGATATTATTGTGCTATTATCATGTGGTGAAGTGACTGATATTATTGTGCTATTATCATGTGGTGAGGTGACTGATATTATTGTGCTATTATCATGTGGTGGAGTGACTGATATTATTGTGCTATTACCATGTGGTGAGGTGACTGATATTATTGTGCTATTATCATGTGGTGAAGTGACTGATATTATTGTGCTATTACCATGTGGTGAGGTGACTGATATTATTGTGCTATTATCATGTGGTGGAGTGACTGATATTATTGTGCTATTATCATGTGGTGGAGTGACTGATATTATTGTGCTATTACCATGTGGTGGAGTGACTGATTATTGTGCTATTATCATGTGGTGGAGTGGCTGATATTATTGTACTATTACCATGTGGTGGAGTGACTGATATTATTGTGCTATTACCATGTGGTGGAGTGACTGATATTATTGTGCTATTACCATGTGGTGAGGTGACTGATATTATTGTGCTATTATCATGTGGTGGAGTGACTGATATTATTGTGCTATTATCATGTGGTGGAGTGACTGATATTATTGTGCTATTACCATGTGGTGGAGTGACTGATATTATTGTGCTATTACCATGTGGTGGAGTGACTGATTATTGTGCTATTATCATGTGGTGGAGTGGCTGATATTATTGTACTATTACCATGTGGTGGAGTGACTGATATTATTGTGCTATTACCATGTGGTGGAGTGACTGATATTATTGTGCTATTACCATGTGGTGGAGTGTTACCTCCACTACAGGGTGAGTCACCTGCAGTCAGTTCAAACCTGGTGATAGGGGTGGCAGTGTGGATTCCATGATAATGACTGTGTCAAGGAAATGTACAGGTGTTGAGTCATACAAGACGAGGTGTGTGTGTGTGTGTGTGGCATATCACAGCAGCTGTCAGTAGAACAGATTCAGACTTGAAGATCGAAGGCGAGGATGATTAAAAAATAAGGAAAGAAAGGCACAGCCTGTTCTGAAGCAAGATGCGTTGTCATTCCACAGTGCCCTGAGGCAGGGGGAACAGAAGGGATGTTGCCACAAGATAAGCGATTGGGTAATCTAATGGTTCATCAGGAGTGGCGCTGACCAGTGGCTCAAGTCTGGGAAGAGCAAGGTGATTAGACCGGGGAAGAAGAAATATCTGATTTGATTTGAGGCTCAGCAAATCAGACTGTTATGAGTTTGTTTGTTTATCAGTAGTGTTGGTAAAACATGAGCTCTAAACAGATCTATCCTCCACTCTGTTAGTGTCCTCTACTACTCATTAGTCTGGACCTGAGGCCTGAATCATTGATGTGATTCCTATTAACATGACTCTTACGCATGCAGAACTCTGATAGACTGTTTGGATGGGAGATTTCTGTTCAGAGATTGGTGATACATTTTAGTTAGTCAATTGCATTTAATTATTTCAATCATTTTGATGATGTGCCAATTGTTTCTAGGAATTTGTAAAGGATGCACTCTTAAGATGGAGGTTTCAGAGAGGAGGCAGACAAGTTGTAGCAGTGCAATGTCCAGGGGGAGGACTTTTATTTAATGTTAGGAGAGTGGGTGCTAAACTCTACACTGTGTATATGTTTACAACAAAAATGACGATGACTAAGATAGGTACCATAAACTGGGGATAACAAAATAAATCAAATAGTACATTAAACTCAAATAACGCAGGCCTCAATCATGCCTGAAGCAGCAGTATACCAGCCTTACCCATGTCTGCCAGTTACATAAATGACGAGGCTTAAATAGTGCCTGGGATGTCCTCCCATCTGGAACATACCAAAATTGACCAATCAAATATCACTGGCGTGAAATAAAGACCAAAAGGCATGTGCAGGCATGTCCATGGACATTTTATAAATGCACACTCTCCAATAACAGGTTAGCAAGAAACATAAAGCATACCATCGCCCGGGGTAAGCAGTCATAATATCATGCACGGACTGACACCAGCTCCGTGACAGAATTCTTGAAAACATTTTTCCGATGTTGTCTTTCCCAACAAATGCATACTTCCACGTTGACGGGCAAATTAATGGATGTGTAAACTAAACAACAGCCAGCTGGCAATGCTAAACATGCCGAACCAACCATTCCTCCAGCCATCAGTGACCTACTGAGCCCATATCACTAAGCAAACATGGAGACACAATTATCAGACACAGTGAGAGCAAGCAAACGAGAGGGACCAAGTAGCGTGTTTTGAAATTCTGCAGGGAGCCAGTTGCTACAGTAACAGGGAATGTAGCCAGCTCCGATGGGAGGTGTTTCCACGGCAACAGGTCTCAGTGGCCAAGTGATCTTGCTGAGAGGGAGAAAGAGAAGAGGTAGTGAGAGGGGGGGGGGGGGGGGGGGGGGGGGTGGAAAATGTATGCGTAAGTGTGTGATGTGAGCAAGCGAGTGAGTGGGGATGTTAAATGAGATGAGAGGAAGCTGATGAAAAACGTGTGAGTGTGTCATTGAGGTGTGCCGTGATGCGTGTTTCAATAATTAGTCCATTTAGCTGAGCCTCCGCTCCTCATGGAAATTTCTTACCCTCACTTCACAGAGAGAGAGGGTTAAAATAAAGAGATGGAAGGGGTGAGAGGGACTGTGAGAGCTGGGATACCCTGGGGTCTCATTTATAAACTGTGTGTACGTACAAAATATACCCCACAATGTACGTGCTCTAGTTTTCACACAAAAGTTTGAGAATGTGTTCATCTCCTCGCAATATTTAGACCAGGTCTCTCCAACCCTGTTCCTGGAGAGCTACTGTCCTGTAGGTTTTCAGTCCAACCCTAATCTTCCACACCTGATTCTAATAATTAGCTGGTTGATAAACTGAATCGGGGTAGTTACAGTGCCTTGCGAAAGTATTCGGCCCCCTTGAACTTTGCGACCTTTTGCCACATTTCAGGCTTCAAACATAAAGATGTAAAACTGTATTTTTTTGTGAAGAATCAACAACAAGTGGGACACAATCATGAAGTGGAACGACATTTATTGGATATTTCAAACTTTTTTAACAAATCAAAAACTGAAAAATTGGGCGTGCAAAATTATTCAGCCCCCTTAAGTTAATACTTTGTAGCGCCACCTTTTGCTGCGATTACAGCTGTAAGTCGCTTGGGGTATGTCTCTATCAGTTTTGCACATCGAGAGACTGAAATGTTTTCCCATTCCTCCTTGCAAAACAGCTCGAGCTCAGTGAGGTTGGATGGAGAGCATTTGTGAACAGCAGTTTTCAGTTCTTTCCACAGATTCTCGATTGGATTCAGGTCTGGACTTTGACTTGGCCATTCTAACACCTGGATATGTTTATTTTTGAACCATTCCATTGTAGATTTTGCTTTATGTTTTGGATCATTGTCTTGTTGGAAGACAAATCTCCGTCCCAGTCTCAGGTCTTTTGCAGACTCCATCAGGTTTTCTTCCAGAATGGTCCTGTATTTGGCTCCATCCATCTTCCCATCAATTTTAACCATCTTCCCTGTCCCTGCTGAAGAAAAGCAGGCCCAAACCATGATGCTGCCACCACCATGTTTGACAGTGGGGATGGTGTGTTCAGCTGTGTTGCTTTTACGCCAAACATAACGTTTTGCATTGTTGCCAAAAAGTTCAATTTTGGTTTCATCTGATCAGAGCACCTTCTTCCACATGTTTGGTGTGTCTCCCAGGTGGCTTGTGGCAAACTTTAAACGACACTTTTTATGGATATCTTTAAGAAATGGCTTTCTTCTTGCCACTCTTCCATAAAGGCCAGATTTGTGCAATATACGACTGATTGTTGTCCTATGGACAGAGTCTCCCACCTCAGCTGTAGATCTCTGCAGTTCATCCAGAGTGATCATGGGCCTCTTGGCTGCATCTCTGATCAGTCTTCTCCTTGTATGAGCTGAAAGTTTAGAGGGACGGCCAGGTCTTGGTAGATTTGCAGTGGTCTGATACTCCTTCCATGTCAATATTATCGCTTGCACAGTGCTCCTTGGGATGTTTAAAGCTTGGGAAATATTTTTGTATCCAAATCCGGCTTCTTCACAACAGTATCTCGGACCTGCCTGGTGTGTTCCTTGTTCTTCATGATGCTCTCTGCGCTTTTAACGGACCTCTGAGACTATCACAGTGCAGGTGTATTTATACGGAGACTTGATTACACACAGGTGGATTGTATTTATCATCATTAGTCATTTAGGTCAACATTGGATCATTCAGAGATCCTCACTGAACTTCTGGAGAGGGTTTGCTGCACTGAAAGTAAAGGGGCTGAATAATTTTGCACTGCCAATTTTTCAGTTTTTGATTTGTTAAAAAAGTTTGAAATATCCAATAAATGTCGTTCCACTTCATGATTGTGTCCCACTTGTTGTTGATTCTTCACAAAAAAATACAGTTTTATATTTATATGTTTGAAGCCTGAAATGTGGCAAAAGGTCGCAAAGTTCAAGGGGGCCGAATACTTTCGCAAGGCACTGTATAACTGGGTTTGGAGTGAACCTACAGGAGAGTAGCTCTCCAGGAACAGGGTTGGAGGGCCCAGCTTTAGGACATGTGTATGCACATCCGCTAGTGGTTGAAATGTTGTACTGAAAGCTGACAAATATGTATTTTGTGCTAATGGGGGATATGATGAAAAGCTTATTCATTAAAAAATAAAAACAGGAAAACATATTAACAAGAATGCAACCTTTTGCCGTTAGTGAGAAGTGTTTTATTGTGTTTTATTTTTAGAATCTGAAATAATTACATATAGGAATCTTATAATTATAATAATCTTTTTCCTATTTTTATTTTTATAGCAATTGCAGAATATACTGTAATCCTCACCTTTTCTGTCTGATGGGTTAATATTCCTGAAGGAGCCATACAACAAATGACCACACACATCTCATTTAATTGGACCTAGTAGCCTAGTAAATAGATAGGCTATATGTATTTAAACTTTTGCAATATCGTAGGCAGCACTGTTTATATTACCAGTATACAGTTGAATTTAACAGCTGATCTTTAATGTTGGGGTAGACCTACGTATCAAGTTCCATGTTTTTATTGTCACGTGCGCAAGTACAGTGAAATACCTTTCTTGCTTGTTCCCAACAATGCAGTAATGAATGTCAGTGGTACAATTTTTTTTTAAAAGTCAAGTAGAACAAAATGCATGAGAAATAGAACTGTAAGTACTGTAATTTAGTTTTTTGAGTAGCCTACCCTACAATGTTTCAGAATTCGCGGGCATATTTAGGTTGGGGGAAAAGTTGATTATATACACTACCGGTCAAATGTTTTAGAACACCTACTCATTCAAGGGTTTTTCTTTATTTGTACTATTTTCTACATTGTAGAAAATTGAAATAACATGTACGGAATCATGTAGTAACCAAAAAAGTGTTATACAAATAAAATATATTTTAGATTTGTCACTGGTGTAGAGAGGAGTAGGCAGGAGTAGAGACGAGTAGGCAGGAGTAGAGAGGAGTAGGCAGGAGTAGAGAGGAGCAGAGAGGAGTAGAGAGGAGTAGGCAGGAGGCAGTCACAGGTTTAGAACTACTGAGTTTAATTAATCACTATAGATCAAAGAGAGACGGAACCCAAATGCTGCTGGGCTCAAAATATATCTTCAGAAACAAAAGGCACAGGGTGAACCCAAAGTGCAAAATATAAAGTACTCAGGAAATAGTAGGAGAGATTTCTCTCAGGAAAACAAGCAACATTTACAATGACCGACAAAGACAAATGACAGAGGGAGTGTATATATACAGTGATAGAGTGGGGATTGGAACGAACCAGGTGTGTGTGTTCGTGTGTGTGTTCGTGTGTGTGTGTGTGTGTGTGTGTGTGTGTGTGTGACGAGACAAGACAAGACCGGGGTTGATGAGGGAAGGGCGTTTGCCAGTAGTAGGATCGGCAGCAGCTAGAAGGCCAGCAACGCCTGAGCTGGACAGGAGGGGGAGACAAATTGAAGGCTGGTGTGACAAGAATCTTGAAAGTAGCCACCCTTTGCCTTGATGACAGCTTTGCACACTCTTGGCATTCTCTCAACCAGCTTCATCTGGAATGCTTTTCCAACAGTCTTGAAGGAGTTCCCACATATGCTGAGCACTTGTCGGCTGCTTTTCCTTTACTCTGTGGTCCAACTCATCCCAAACCATCTCAATTGTGTTGTGGTTGGTGGATTGTGGAGGCCAGGTCATCTGATGCAGCAGTCCATCAATCTCCTTGCTCAAACAGCCCTTAAACAGCCTGAAGGTGTGTTTTGGGTCATTGTTCTGTTGAAAAAGAAATGATAGTCCCACTAAGCACAAACCAGATGGGATGGCGTATCGCTGCAGAATTCTGTGGTAGCCATGCTGGTTAAAAACCTCTTGATCCTACTTGAGACGCAGACGTCTCATCTAGACACCTGGAAATGCAAATGCGCTACGCTAAATGCTAAATGTACTCGTTAAAACTCAAACGTTCATTAAAACACACATGCAGGGTATTGAATTAAAGCTACACTTGTTGTGAATCTAGCCAACAAGTCAGATTTTTAAAATGCTTTTCAGCGAAAGCATGAGAAGCTATTATCTGATAGCATGCAACAACCCAATATACCTGAAGGGGACGTAAACAAAATAATTAGCGTAGCCGGCACTACACAAAACGCAGAAATAAAATATAAAACATTCATTACCTTTGATGATATTCTTTGTTGGCACTCCTATATGTTCCATAAACATCACAATTGGGTCTTTTTCTCGATTAAATCCGTCCATGTATGCCCAAAATATCCATTTGTATAGCCTGTCTGGTTCAGGAAAAAAGCTCTCTTCCAACACGCAACGTCATTTTTTAAAATTATATAAGTTGCCTATATTCTTTGACAAAACACTTCAGCCTACTTTTGTAACCCAACTTTAGGTATTTGTAAACGTTAATAAGCGATCAAATTGATCACTGGGCGATCTGTATTCAATAGCAGCTACTCAAGAAAACAATGTCCTTTTTCTCTCTTCCAAAATCGATTGCTGTATGCTGGACGGAATGAAGGATCTATTTGTCATTGTCAAGTTGTAGGAACTGCAAGCTCCCTGCTATATATTTTTGCTTGCCATAAACAACTCAGAGACTGGCGGATTAATACTTTTCTGTGGTTTTTGTGACCAGGTTTTTCTGGGGATTTTGCTTGCTGTTCACGTTCTGTTATAGTCACAGACATTATTTAACCAGTTTTAGAAACTTCAGAGTGTTTTCTATCCACACATACTAATCATATGCATATACTATATTCCTGGCATGAGTAGCAGGACGCTGAAATGTTGCGCGATTTTTAACAGAATGTTCGAAAAAGGAGGGGGTAGACTGAAGAGGTTTAAGTGTGCCTTGAATTCTAAATAAATCACAGACCATGTCACCAGCAAAGCACCATCACACCACCTCCTCCATGCTTCATGGTGGGAACCACACATGCATAGGTCATCTGTTCATATACTCTGCGTCTCACAGAAACACGGCGGTTGGAACCAAAAATCTCCCATTTGGACTCATCAGACCAAAGGACAGATTTCCACCGGTCTAATGTCCATTGCTTGTGTTTCTTGGCCCAAGCAAGTATCTTATTATTATTGGTGTCCTTTAGTTGTGGTTTCAATGCAGCAATTCAACCATGAAGGCCTGATTCACACAGTCTACTCTGAACAGCTGATGTTGAGTTGTCTGTTACTTGAACTCTGAAGTATTTATTTGGGCAGCAATCTGAGGTGCAGTTAATTGTTTATTTCTGAGGCTGGTAACTCTAATGAACTTATCCTCTGCAGCAGAGGTAACACTGGGTTATCCTTTCCTGTGGCGGTCCTCATATGAGCCAGTTTTATCATAGCGCTTGATGCTTTTTGCGACTGCACTTTAAGAAACTTTCAAAGTTCTTGACATTTTCTAGATTGACTGACCTTCATGTTTTAAAGTATTTTCTCTATGCTTATTTGAGCTGTTATTTCCATAATATGGACTTGGTGTATTACCAAATAGGGCTACCTTCTGTATACCACCCCTACCTTGTCACAACACAACTGATTGGTTCAAACACATTAAGAAGGAAATAAATTCCCCAAATTAACTTTTAAACAAGGCACACCTGTTAATTGAAATGCATTCCAGGTGACTACCTCATGAAGCTGGTTGAGAGAATGCCAAGAGTGTGCAAAGCTGTCATCAAGGCAAAGGGTGGCTACTTTGAAGAATCTCAAATATAAAATATATTTTCATTTGTTTAGCACTTTTTTGGTTACTACATGATTCCATATGTGTTATTTCATAGTTTTGATGTCTTCACTGTTATTCTACATTGTAGAAAATAATAAAAATGAAGAAACACTGTGGGACGAGTACGTGTCCAAACTTTTGGTACTGTATTTAAAAAAAAATCCCAAATGTTCTGCTGACAGGTCCATGACATTTTGCCATTGTTTTCTCATTCAGAAACTGACACAATCCTTTTCCAGATACATAAATTCTGCCAACACCATAAATAGACCAGTAGCTTATGTAAAATCGGTGACAGTAAGGTAGGCTACAGTATTGCTGTGCAATAGGAGCGCGATATCGTTGCATATTTAATCTCAGCGTCTATACCAAGGCAGGGTAAAGAAACCCAATAATCTATTGATAAACTAAATATTGAACAACAATTAGTATTTTCTATGCCGTGGCCTAATGGCAATAGTTCCAAATTATACAGCAAATAAAGGGTGTTATTGTCACCATGAAAAGTGAATGGAGGCGCTTTCCAGGTGTTTTAATGCTCGTTCATGTGCACACAGTTTTACGAACGGTCTGATTTATAACAGAAAACATGCGTATGTATGGCGTGCACCAAGTTTATATATCTCAATATTTGATGTGAAATTTACACAAGGGTTATAAATGAGTCCCCTAGTCACCTCAGTGGAGCACAGCAGAGACCCCAGCCTCTCCACAGCTCTCTCCACAGCTCTCTCTCAGGCAGCCCCAGTTGCTCTGCCTCCTGTCCATTAAAAGCACATTAGCAGCTCCTTTACTATGATGAACAATGTGCCAAACATGCTGGGGTGGCAGGGACAGGAGAGACATTGGGAGAGGGGGACGTCATGTTCACTCACTCACTAGATGTTGGGGCCAGACCTCGGGTCACCCCCCCCCACCCACCCACCTGTGAGGTGTGTGGGCTTCTCAGAGTGTAATTCCCGTGGGCTTCACTGTGTGTGCATTGGCCTTGTGTGTGTCTGAGAGTGTGCGAATGTGCGTGTGTGTCTCTTTGTGGAGTGATCTCAGCTTTGTATCTTGTGTTGTCAGCCACAATGGTCGAATAATCTCTCATTTTAACCCCCCCCCCCCCCCCCCACACACACACACACACAAATACACAAATACTGTCTGAAATATCTCATTTCAAAGTCTTATTTCAATATCATGCATCTGCCATACAAGCACCCTGGAGAACTGTGGGTGCACGAATTTGTGTGAGGAAGAGGGGGGAGATAAAGACGGGGAGAGGGAGAGAGAGAGAAGGAGAGCGGGATGAGTCCCACAGGTAAAAATGTGTAGTTGTAGTCTTCAGCTGAATCTCATATAGGATCAAATAATTTGGGTGCATGCACTGCTCATGTTACTACGCTTTCTCCCTCCTCTCTCTTTCTCCCCCATCTCTCTTTCTCCCTCCCTCTCTCACCCTCCCTCTCTGATACACTCCTCCAATCTTAACTACCTGTGGTGTTGGAGTCAGTCTGTGTTTGTGGCAGGGCTGAGAGATCAAGCGGAGGAATATTCCAAAGCCACCTCTATTAAATATGCACACGTACCACAGGCCCACGGGACCCCCCGCGCCAAGTAGCCCTGCTGAGGAAAACCTCCTGCATACAGAGTAAGATGTAGAGAACTACTCAGAAAGCCATTTACTGAGAAAGTATGTGGGTAGTGGAGTAGTGAAGGGGAGAAAATGACACACATCCATTTTAAGAGAGACAGAGCAGAACAGAAGACATCTCCTGGGAGAGGAGGGAAAGACATCAATAGAGATGTCAGTATAGATGGAGAGATGCAGGGACCAAGGCCTAGAGCAGGAAAGGAAAGCTGATAGATCAGAGATGCTTCCTGACAGGAAACACACATGAATGAGTGGATCAGATGTTTATCTGGATGTTCTAAATCTATTATGCCATTGTTTTAATTTGGCCCCTGTACAGTAGTCTACAATGGCTCTGCCACTCATGCACCTTTTATTTTAAAGAAAGACCAAAAGAAATTTAAAGAAAAGCTTAGTTTCGTCCCCCCCCCCCCCCCCCAAAAAAACCAAACAAATCCAATCTCGCGCATATTCCCTAATCTCCAATAACCTGGGATGAAAAGTGCCGCTCCAAAGGGGGATTAACAATTTCACACTGGTAACATACCCAGTTCTAAGCACGACTATCTGTCAGCCAGTTAAACGTCGGGCGGCTGATTCACCACGCTCAAATCGAGGAGGAAAGGAGATGCAGCTGCTGTCCTGTCTTGTACTGGCTGTCCTTTCCTGACTGCTGTCCTTTCCAGCTAGAGGCCTGGTTCTCCTGTTTAGCTGAAGCCCACACTGTATTGGTTCACTATGTGACGATCTATGGATTTATATTTTTGATGTTTCATTTGAATAGGGACAGAACATTAGATTTGTTTGTATTAGGCCTATGCATTATTCATCCCTGTCGGGATGTTATTTTGTCACCTTGGCCATGGCATAAAACACACATGCAATAAAATGACAGACAAGCCACTGGGCACACACTGGTTAATCCACAATGTTTACACGTAATTTCAATGAAATGAAGTTGAACCAACGTGGAATAGACTTTGAGTTGACGTCTCTGGACAGCTGGAAGCATCTTACATGGCATCATATAACAATGGTTTAATAATTGAATCTAGCAATTTAAACCATTGACATATTGAGTAAACATATCATCTCTGTTGCACACCAGCTTTTTAGATGAGCTTTTACAAAGGATAATATGGTCTTTTGAGACATGTTGGGGCTGCTTTCCATCGTCTTTATCTGAGGCAATCAGCCAGGTGCTGAGTGAAGTCTCTAGTGCTCAATCTCTGATTGGGTGGCAGATGAGTTGACAGTTGGGTGTTGCAGTCAGAGAGATCTGTAGTGGAGCTCCAACTAGAGCTAAGCCTTTGATTCCTTAAACCCCTGATTGTTCAGATGTCGGATCTTAATTTGACCAGTGTTATTATGTATAGTATGTTATACAATTCTCAGCAACAAAAGAGTTAAGCTCCTACATCTGTAATACTTTAGCTGGGAGGCCTTCGTCACATCTGGAAGAGTTACACAACACGTGGCATTAACATGATGACATTACCAGTGTGATGTTCACTGTCATGGACGACCAGTATGTTACATGGAAATTGTATTTCATGGTTTGTATCGATGGACCAGGTTATCTATCTATCTATGTGCATTTCAGTGGACATGATGTTGAGCTTCTGATGAGTATTGACTGACTGCTGGACTTGCATGTCAGGAAGTCTCCTTTTGAAGCACAGGAACATTTTACAGCCTACTAATGCAAAGTTAGACAAGTTCAGTTTTCAAAGTCCATGGTCCTCCGTAGTGTCAGTGGAGACGTTGGCACAGGAGGACATTCTGGGCAGACCTCCTTATGTTTGAAGATCAGAACACTTACTGTACGCATGTAGGTTCCCACTTCTAGTGTGACGAAGGTGCATGACTCAGAACGCATCTGTCAAGACGTGGGAGTCAGAGAGGGGGAGAGAGAAAGGAGGTGGGGTGGCCTCTCTTCAACCAATCACTACATTCTCTAAAGAGAAATCCTGACTACAATAGAACCGTCAATATAACAAGTCTGGGAATGAGTGCCTCTCAATAGGAATCATTCCAGAGCAGATGAATCATTTTAGTGTCAATGGGAGTTATTGTGTTGATTGAATTGTAAGGTTTTCATTGACTGTTAGGATGACTCTTGATGTGTCTTCAGTCTCTGTTCTATTGTTTAGTAAATGGAGAGAAAGTATTAGGTAAACAAATGGATAACAACAAAAGTGGTTAAGTCCATATTTCAAATGACTAAAGCCTTGCCTCTAATGGAAGAAAACAGCTAGATAAAACCCTTAGTGTATGAATGCATAAACAAACCACTGAAAAGGAGTGGAGAAACAGAATGTGGACAGAAGATGGATACATTGAGTGGAATGATTAAAATGTGCTCCTACACTATAGCATTGATACAAATACTGTGTGTGTGTGTTTGAGTCACGGCTGTGAACCCATCTGTGTGAATGTGGGAGTTTTGTGGAAAAGATGCCTACAAGTCTGTTGGGTGATATGCTCCTGGACCTGGCCTGGTCTGTGGGAGACAGGACTCTGTCAGCCAACCACAGCCTCATGACTTCAGGAGAAGTTTGGGACCTTTGCAGAGGAGAGATGCCTCTACTGTAAGTCACGACTTACCGTGCTGCTTATATTCTCCAAGTCACAGCCTGATAGGTCAGGATGAAAAGCAGGCGCTTAGAGAATGGAGCTGTAGGCTAGTAAGGTTTTCTCTCCTAAGTATCTATGATTTTGTATATGTAGAGACCAGTGCATACACACTGTAGGTTTACTTCTAAGAGGTATAGCCACCATAAAAATTGCCAAAATATGATGATCACTGTCATGAACTGCTTTATATACCTGCTGACCACTCTCTCCATCTCTGGACTCTCTGATGTTTGTGTAAGCTGATAGCTTATTTTAACTCACATCTGAAATCAAATTAAATGTTGCTCTGTGGCCTTTGGCTGGTTTCTGGCCGGTGCTGTGGCCCTACGTGACCTGGGGGGTGCCGGGGTGATTATAGACCATCTGCTCCCAGTGGGTCCAGCTGGATGGGCCACCGCTGTAATCTGGTTGGATGAAGTCCGGGTCGCTGGGAGACAATGATGTCACAGCATAACATAAATAAGATGACCTAAAGCCATGTTTTATTTGATTTGATTGTGTAAGGTGTCCACTAATTTCTGGGTTGAAGGAAAAACAGCAATCCTCCATTAAAGGGAGAGATGCCGAGTCAGATTTGTTTTGTTTTATACACACTACCAGTCAAAAGTTATAGAACACCTACTCATTCAAGGGTTTTTCTTTATTTGTACTATTTTCTTCATTGTAGATTAATAGTGAAGACATCAAAACTATGAAATAACACATATGGAATCATGTAGTAACCAATTATTTTTTTAACAAGTCAAAATATATTTTATATTTGAGATTCTTCAAATAGCCACCCTTTGCCTTGATAGCTTTGCTCTTGGCATTCTCTCAACCAGCTTCACCTGGAATGCTTTTCCAACAGTCTTGAAGGAGTTCCCACATACAGTGGGGCAAAAAAAGTATTTAGTCAGCCACCAATTGTGCAAGTTCACGTACTTAAAAAGATTAGAGAGGCCTGTAATTTTCATCATAGGTACACTGCAACTATGACAGACAAAATGAGAAGAAAAAAAATCCAGAAAATCACATTTTTTTTTTGATTTTTAATGAATTTATTTGCAAATTATGGTGGAAAATAAGTATTTGGTCAATAACAAAAGTTTATCTCAATACTTTGTTATATACCCTTTGTTGGCAATGACAGAGGTCAAATGTTTTCTGTCTTCACAAGGTCTTCACAAGGTTTTCACACACTGTTGCTGGTATTTTGGCCCATTCCTCCATGCAGATCTCCTCTAGAGCAGTGATGTTTTGGGGCTGTTGCTGGGCAACACGGACTTTCAACTCCCTCCAAAGATTTTCTATGGGGTTGAGATCTGGAGACTGGCTAGGCCACTCCAGGACCTTGAAATGCTTCTTACGAAGCCACTCCTTCGTTGCCCGGGCGGTGTGTTTGAGATCATCATCATGCTGAAAGACCCAGCCACGTTTCATCTTCAATGCCCCAAACCATGATGTTTCCACCCCCATGCTTCACAGTAGGAATGGTGTTCTTTGGATGCAACTCAGCATTCTTTGTCCTCCAATCACGACGAGTTGAGTTTTTACCAAAAAGTTATATTTTGGTTTCATCTGACCATATGACATTCTCCCAATCTTCTTCTGGATCATCCAAATGCTCTCTAGCAAACTTCAGACGGGCCTGGACATGTACTGTCTTAAGCAGGGGGACACGTCTGGCACTGCAGGATTTGAGTCCCTGGCGGCGTAGTGTGTTACTGATGGTAGGCTTTGTTACTTTGGTCCCAGCTCTCTGCAGGTCATTCACTAGGTCCCCCCGTGTGGTTCTGGGATTTTTGCTCACCGTTCTTGTGATCATTTTGACCCCACGGGGTGAGATCTTGTGTGGAGTCCCAGGACGAGGGAGATTATCAGTGGTCTTGTATGTCTTCCATTTCCTAATAATTGCTCCTACAGTTGATTTCTTCAAACCAAGCTGCTTACCTATTGCAGATTGTCTTCCCAGCCTGGTGCAGGTCTACAATTTTGTTTCTGGTGTCCTTTGACAGCTCTTTGGTCTTGGCCATAGTGGAGTTTGGAGTGTGACTGTTTGAGGTTCTGGACAGGTGTCTTTTATACTGGTAACAAGTTCAAACAGGTGCCATTAATACAGGTAATGAGTGGAGAACAGAGGAGCCTCTTAAAGAAGAAGTTACAGGTCTGTGAGAGCCAGAAATCTTGCTTGTTTGTAGGTGACCAAATACTTATTTTCCACCATATACCACCATATCCACCGAAATAGACCTTAGGCTTTCCCAACCGGACCTAATCTGAATGAGGGAAGCAGCAGAAAAGTATTTTTTCAAAGCTATTTTATTAACCGGAGCTGATAAAGCGAGAGAGGGAGAGAGAGATGCCGCTCTAGCAGGCGGGGGAGGGGCTGCAATGGGAGTGAGTGAGACGGGGAAGAGGGAGGGAGAGACGGCTACCAACCAAGCCGACTCGCGCTATAGTAGACTTAAAGTTGCCATAGCTATGTTATTTATCATAAATATGATTACGTAGGATCTGTCTTGAATGCATCAAACTGGGAGAAGCTCATTAAGCTAACATTAGCTAGCTAGGCTAATTGAGTCTGCATGCATTTTCTCATCCTACAGTTACAAACATCTCCTTTCAGAATATTAAGTAGCAGCATACCTGTTGGTTTTTTGGTAGCAGCCTACCTGTTGGTTGTAGCCTATCCTTCTCCTTGAACTTTAATTTAGTAAATGTAATTCCATCTTCCATTGATTAAATATCCCCTACCTTTTGCCACAAACTGAGGCTCTATGACTGTAGCTTATTGCAGCTTTGATGACTTATGATTGGCCAACAACAACAAGCTACACGCTCCACTCTCTTGAAAAGCAAGAGTAGCAGCATAAATGATCAAATTTATCTCACTACTGCAGCAGTCACGTTCGGATCTGTACGTTCCTTTCCGGACAAGTCAGTTAAAATGATGATACATGAGACAATCATATCAGATCCAACCCAGATCTTTTACATTTAGAATTCGGGATCCACACGCTCCTGGATCGTGTCTTGTGTATTCAGGCACAGGTAGATCCGTGAAGACCTCTACACAGGACACCAGATAAGACAGGACTGGAGACTGAGACCGGGGGGGTCGGGGGACACTGGTCCAGTCCGACAATACCCACGGATAGGGCAAACCAGGCAGGATATAACCCCACCCACTTTGTCAAAGCACAGCCCCCACACCACCGGAGGATATCAACAGACCAGGAACGTACTACCCTGAGACAAGGCTAGGTATAGCCCACAAAGATCATAGTAAACATTGTTCTATTGATTGAATGCATCTGAAGTGCGTTCTTGCAGTGCAATAATCTTTTGTCGTCTTAGCCTGGAACCTGACAGCTTTTATTGAACTGTGGCCTCTTAACCATATCCCTGGCATGATGTCTACTTTTGTCCGCTATTGTGCATGTCAAATTGGATCTCTTTTGTGCATATCAAATTGGATCTCTTTTGTGCATGTCAAATTGGATCTCTTTTGTGCATGTCAAATTGGCCATTCAGCAAAGGTAGCGTACATTGGGGGTTAAGAACAGCAGATTAAGGGCCTACCAATCCGCCACTAAGCTGGTGTGTTAGGTACCTAACACAAACTGGAAACCACAACAATTTAGCAGTGGGGTTTTAATTAGTATGGAGCGATGATGGGGGTTGATGTTGATGGCACGCTATTCCCTATATAGTCAAATGTATTTTATATATATTTATTTTATAAATATAGTGCATTATTTGTGATCAGGGCTCCCATTTGTGACACACACCTTAACTGTCTCCATGCTCCACCAGACCAGACTCTCTGCATCCCTGTGTGCCTGACGCTCCTCTCTCATTATCATGGGCCCAGCCTGCCTGGCAGATGAGGAAGAGACCCTGGAAAAGCCAATTACATTTTAAACACTGTGATTACTATGATGAATACTCCCAAATCTATTTCACCATTTAGTCTGAGCTCAGCAATAGGGATGGAACAACAGCAGAGTGTGGGGCTTTGTGTGGAGGCGGTGAGGGGTGGGGTAGGAAGGTGTGGTGTGGAGAGCGAAGGGAGTGTGGGTTGGGAAGGTGTGGTGGTGAAGGGAGGGAGGGAAGGTGTGGTGTTGAGGGAAGGGGAGGGAAGGTGTGGTGAGGGAGGAAGGGAGGGAAGGTGTGGTGAGGGATGGGAAGGTGTGGGAAGGGGAGGGAAGGTAGGTATGGTGTGGGCAGCGAAGGGAGTGGTTTGGGGAGGGAAGGTGTGGTGGTGAGGGACGGGAAGGGGAGGGAAGGCGTGGTAAGGGGAGGGAGGGAGGTGTGGTGTGGGGAGCGAAGGGAGTGTGGGTTGGGAAGGTGTGGTTTGGGGAGGGAAGGTGTGGTGGTAAGGGGAGGGGAGGTACTACAGAGATACTACAGAGAATAGAGGTGGGATTGAGGGAGGGAGGGAGGGAGGGAGGGAGGGAGGGAGGGAGAGAGAGAGGGAGAGGGGGAGAGGGGGAGAGAGAGAGAGAGATCAAAGGGAATGTGGGAGGGGTGGAGGGATGGAGAGAGTCTAGGAAGGAAGGATACTACAGAGAATAGAGGTGGGATTGAGAAAGAGGGAGAGAGGGGACAGGTATCAAAGAGAATGTGGGAGGGATGGAGGGATAGTCTAGGAGGGAAGGATAGGACAGAGAGTGGAGGGGGGATTGGGAGGGAGGAGGGATTAGAGGGAGGGACAGAGGACAGAGATCAATGAGAAAATGGGAGGGATAGTCTAGGAGGGAAGGATAGTACAGAGTGGAGGGGGGATTGAGAGGGAGGGATGGGAGGGAGAGGACAGAGATCAAGGGAAATGTGGGATGGAAGGAGGGATAGACTAGGAGGGAAGGATAGGACAGAGTGGAGGGGGGATTGAGAAGGAGGGAGGGAGAGGACAGAGATCAAAGGGAATGTGTGAGGAATGGAGATATAGTCTTGGAGGGAAAGATAGGACAGAGTGGAGGGGGATTGAGAAGGAGGGAGGGAGAGGACAGAGATCAAAGGGAATGTGTGAGGAATGGAGATATAGTCTTGGAGGAAAGGATAGTACAGAGAATGGAGGGGGATTGGGAGGGAGGGAAGATGGATAGGAGGGAGGGAGGTAGAGGACAGGTATCAAAGGGAATGTGGGAGGGATGGAGGGGTTGTCTAGGAGGGAAGGATAGGACAGAGTGGAGGGAGGATTGAGAGGGAGGGAGAGAAAGGACCGAGATCAAATGGAATGTGGGTGGGATGGAGGGATAGTCTAGGAGGGAAGGATAGGACAGAGAGTGGAAGGGGGATTGAGAGGGAGGGAGAGAAAGGACCGAGATCAAATGGAATGTGGGTGGGATGGAGGGATAGTCTAGGAGGGAAGGATAGGACAGAGAGTGGAGGGGGGATTGAGAGGGAGGGAGAGAAAGGACCGAGATCAAATGGAATGTGGGTGGGATGGAGGGATAGTCTAGGAGGGAAAGATAGGACAGAGTGGAGGGAGGATTGAGAGGGAGGGAGAGAAAGGACCGAGATCAAATGGAATGTGGGTGGGATGGAGGGATAGTCTAGGAGGGAAGGATAGGACAGAGTGGAGGGGGGATTGAGAGGGAGGGAGAGAAAGGACCGAGATCAAATGGAATGTGGGTGGATGGAGGGATAGTCTAGGAGGGAAAGATAGGACAGAGAGTGGAGGGGAGATTGGGAGGGAGGTTACAGAGAGCAGAGGGAAGGTGGGAGGGAAGGAAGATTGGGATAGGAGGGAGAGGACAGAGGGTAGAGGGAAGTTGGAAGGGAGGGAGGGGCAGCAGGGCCCGGCAGCCACCCACTCTCTGACCATCTGTGCTGCAGAGAACCACAGGCACAGCAAGGCTTCAGGCTGTGTGTGTGTTTGTAAGTGTGCGTTTCAACGTGTGTGTACGTGCGTGCATGCATTTCTGTGCATCCGTTCATGTGCATTAATGTGTTTTAATCCGTGTGTGTGTGTGTGTGTGAGTACATTTGTGCACAGTATTTATCCCAGTGTATGTGCTTATATGTGTGTGTGGTGTGTGTGTGTGTGTGTGTGTGTGTGTGTGTGTGTGTGTGTGTGTGTGTGTGTGTGTGTGTGTGTGTGTGTGTGTGTGTGTGTGCGCGCGCCTCACCCTTGCGGTGTCACCCGGCCAGCCAGCCCTCAGGGAGGAGGGATGTAAATTAGCAGGGGAAATAACCCAGATCCCTACTGCCAAGGGATTAACCCCTCAGAGGTCCCATGTCTCCGGTTCACCACCCGACCCCCCCTGAACATCCATCAACATCATTACACCAGTGTGAACATAGACTTAACATGGTCCTCTCAACACACAGCCCTTAGCTACAGATCAGCTGACCCTCCCCAAGTCCTAACCTTATCCACTAGAGGGAAGAAACTGACCTTAGATCAGTGTCATTAGGCTAGGACCCCCCCCCCCCCCGTTCTCCCGCCGTTGACTCCTTTGAATGCGCCGGATTGCTTTGGTCTCATCTGGCTGCATTGATTTACACACACACACACACACACACACACACACACACACACACACACACACACACACACACACACACACACACACACACACACACACACACACACACACAGGAAGTGATGAGCTAGATGAGTCGGTGTCAGACATGCAGCTCAGCTAACATTTATTAACATTCATCTGATGGATTAAAGGGATTGACAGACGATGGAGTGGCTCCTCCCCCTCCACTGCCTTGCCTTGCCATGTAGGGCTTGGAGATTGCATCATATCAGAGGATGAAGTCATCCTGCAACAAAAGGCAGGCAGGGGGGAACAGGTGCTGCATATTTAATTAGACAAGGGGGTGGGCCGTGGCGATGCCAGAGGAATATGTAAATTTGATGGAGGCCCTGGCCTGGCATGAGCTAAACCCAGCTGACACAGAGATATTTATGGGCAAGATTATGGTTTTCGTTTGGTCTCTTTATTTTTCCCCTGTACTCAGTCATACACATGCATCTGCATTGCAGCTTAATTACCTCCTATCAGAGGTATATCTGAGAAATGAGGATGGCTGTCTCTCTTTTTCTTCATGCTATGCTAGGATATTCCCAGACCGCTGTGCTTCCCTCTGCCCTTTGTGCTCAATACCTCCTTGTGATGTTTTCTTCCTTGGAGAATAGGGAACATGGGGATGAGGGAGTACTATTCATGAAATGAGTAGAGTCCATCCATCCCCAGTTAGTGGATGATGGAGAAAAAGAGGGAAATATCAGGGGAGAATGAGGAGCAAGAGAGAGGTAAGGAACCAGGAAAAGACAAAAAGGCAATCGATGTCTCTGGGCTTGTGTCAACAGGCAATTATTAATGATGAGGTGGGCTCTGGCTCTTTGCCTCTGTGCAGTGGTAGAGTCAGGGAGCTCTCCTCTCCTGTCCACTGTGTTTAGCTCCCTCAGCACTAAGGTGTGATTTGTGGGAGAGAGAGAGGGGGAAGGGGGGGAGCGAGAGAGGGAGGGCCTTGAAGGAGGTGTAGGGAGAGGGGTGGGGGATGGGGCACCACACACACCCCTCTCAAACACACACACACACACACACACACCTCAACTCACACTGTACTCTACATCTCTGGGAGACATCCAGGCCTTTACTGTCCAATTAAGGTTTGCCCAGGGGGGAAAGTACAGAACAGAGCAGCCTCAGCCTCTCTCTCGCTCCAGTCTCAGCCTCTCTCTCTCTCTCTCTCTCCAGTCTCAGCCTCTCTCGCTCTCCAGCCTCAGCCTCTCTCTCTCTACAGACTCAGTCTCAGCCTCAGCCTCTCTATCTCTCCAGGCTCAGCCTCAGCCTCTCTCTCTCTCCAGACTCAGTCTCAGCCTCAGCCTCTCTCTCCAGCCTCAGCCTCTCTCTCTCTCTCTCCAGCCTCAGCCTCTCTCTCTCTCTCTCTCCAGCCTCAGCCTCTCTCTCTCTCCAGTCTCAGCCTCTCTCTCTCTCTCTCTCCAGTTCTCAGCCTCTCTCTCTCTCTCCAGACTCAGGCTTAGCCTCAGCCTCTCTCTCTCTCCAGACTCAGCCTCAGCCTCTATCTCTCCAGTCTCAGCCTCAGCTTCAGCCTCAGCCTCTCTCTCTCTCCAGACAGCCTCAGCCTCTCTCTCTCCAGCCTCAGCCTCAGCCTCTCTCCAGTCTCAGCCTCTCTCCAGCCTCAGTCTCTCTCTCTCTCTCTCCAGCCTCAGCCTCTCTCTCTCTCCAGCCTCAGTCTCTCTCCAGTCTCAGCCTCTCCAGCAGCCTCTCCCCCGCCTCAGCCTCTCTCTCTCTCTCTCTCCATGGAGGAGCTGGGTAATTGTTAACAGATTGGGAAGTGTTATCGTGAAGCAGTGTGGATCAGGACATCTCAGCCAGCTGACCAGACCAGTCAGTCAGCCAGCCGGCTGGCCAGGGGTGTCTGTTTGAGAGGCTCACAGCACTGTGGTCACAGCAGAGAGGCCTTAGTGGTCTTAAGCCTAATTGACTAAGAAATAGAATGAAAAGCCCCCGTCCTGGCAGACCGAGGAACCCAGGCTGGCTTTTCTACTGAGCAGAGAACGAAGACTATTAGAGAGATAATTAAAAGGAGTCAAAAACTGACAAAACATACTTTTTATGTGAGACTAATTATCAGTTCCAATTCCATTAGGACTCATTTTAAAAGTATACTGAATATATAGAAAAATGAATTACACCTGGAAATGTGTTTGCTCTAGCGGTCTATTCCTGCTACCCTTTAGCAAAAGCATCTTCTCAGTTGACTGCCTTGGTTAGGTGGGGGCTACACTTGACTGATTTACCCTTTAAACAGGATTAGTGACTGGCTGCCAGATTCCCCTAGTGTGCCAAGACAAACGCCAAGACCACACCAGCACCTTTTCATTCAGGCTTTTGGTACTTCCTCCTAAAACTCATTTATGCATGCTGTCTTGTCTGACCAACCAATCACATCTCCTGCCAGGGACCTAAACAGTTAGGATTTTGATGTTCAAAATGTTCCAGATAGAGGTGCATTGTATAGAATAGATGTGACATTATATTATGTGTAATAAACTGTCATGCCAGGTCTATGCAGTACATTTCTGTCTGCAACCCACCAGATTGAACAGGCCCTGGGTGACTGTAGAACAGGTGTGCTAAACAATTGTCATAAGTAAATGAGTGACGGCAGCTAGTTCCTGTTCACACACATGTAACTGTACCGTTCCTTCTGTAAACAACAGTGTTAGTCAGCCTGTCTGATTCACTGACAACAGAGATACAAGGCTTCTTTAATGAGTCTGTGTGTGGGTGGGAGAGTTTGTCTCTCCTGGGTCTCTCTATTGAAATGGACTGATTTCATGCATTTATGAACAATTTCATGCATTAATAAACACACTGAGAGATACTGTACCTTTTTAGCATTGTTGTCAATTCAGAATTTGAATTATGAGTTTCAAAATTACTATAATGCAAATATGCCAGGGCTTTTATTTAGTGAACTGAATGCAACGGAGCTCTGATTGGAACATTTAAACTTGGACTATCATGGCCTGCATTGATACTTTCATGCCATCAGACCTGTGACTTTTCCCAATTAGCGTCATACTGAGACACTGCGTTTTAGAGTGGCAGTCACACCACGGAGGAGAAGGAGAGACTGGGAGGGTGTGATGTCAGTCCTTGTGTGATGGTTGTCATGATGGTGAAATGCAGAGTGATTATAGAGAGAGAGAGAGAATGTTTGTGATTAGTATTTGTTATCACGGCAGGCCCATCTAATCTGGTGGGGAATCAGGGAGAGCTGGGATTGGCTGAGGTGCTGCGGAGCCTCCTCTCCATGCTGGAGGTCAGGCCATCTGGCTCCAAATGGGCTCCTATTGATCGGAGGGAGCATGGCGATCCAGTTGCAGGCGTACATCATCGATTTTCTGTTGGAGTGGAGAGAGCAGGGGGTGTGGGCTGGAGCACAGCAGAGCTGTCAGGTCATCTTCTAAAATATCCAGAATTATTTTTTGTGGTGTTGACCTTCCCTGAGTCAAAGAGACATATCTATTTAACCACTACCTCAGCAGGCACAGTGGCTAGTCGCTGTGGGCTGTGTGTAGCTTAAGCAAGCGCTTTAATTCACACACACACACAAACACACACACACACTTTCCTTAACACACATCAATAACGTGCTCCCAGAAAGCTGCCAGTTCAGCAGAAATCAACATCTCTAAGCACCACTCTTAATAATATGCAAACAGTTTCTATGTCCACTTACTGTATATGGGGAGTTGAGTCTAAAGTCACGTACAGTACCAGCAGTCACTCAGAGAGACTTTAATTAACAAAGTACAGAGCTAAGTTTATCACTGAACTCCAAATAAATTGGGTGTCTGCACCATTCGGGAGCTCCAAACCCACTTCCTCAAGGCCTCGCTCGGCCACGTCCATACAACTTTCATTATAATCCAATGAACTCATTATCATGGTTTCCATTCATATCTAAAGTGGGGCTCCTCCGGTCCTATTATATTTATTGTATCTTTATTAATGGGTTTTGTATATGTTTATTTCCGATATTATACATTTCAATTAGAACTTCAAACATTTTAGCAGCTTTCGGCTGAGGCAGAGCCTCCCTTTGATCAGATGTCACTCGCCCTGCTTTCCTCTCTCTCTTCTCCTCTCCCCCTTACCCCTGGGCATCTTGATGCTAATAGACTGAGTGTTGCTCTTCCTGCCTGTCAGTCCATCTGTCTGTCTATGGAGATTAAAGCAGTCGGGCCAGTCATAAGACGGATTGAATGGGTTCTGGGTTGCCACTTTCAGTGTGGATAGGGATATTGTTTGAACTTTCCGTCATATTAGTTTTTATAAGTGTCTCTTGGCTGTTAAGCCAGAAGAATGGCAAGACTGAGCAAAATTATTTGTTAGGTAGATGTTCAAGCATGTCTTTGAAATATTCCCCTACTTTTTCTGCACCAAAGAGGACTATGTGCTCTGTGCTATGTATACTGTACGTGTGAACACAACACCTGATAACTCCATCCCTCTATGTCCCTTTCTAAAATAATCCTAGTGAGGCATTGACGTCATAATACTCAGCTTGTGTTAGAAAACGAGCATGTTTGGTCTCTACGTCTGAAGAGATGATCTCCTGCAGTGTGTACATCATTGTGTGTACCCTCCCCCCCTCGACTCTCCTCCTTTCCTCTCCCTTCCTCTCCTACTCTCTCCCCTCCTCCCTCCCTCTCCTGTGTGTTAATGTACTTGAAGTGGCCCGGTGGTCAATGAGCTTGTATTAACACCTGACTGGGAGCAGCGGGGCTGGGGCCGGCTGGTGTTTGTTCCTCCACGGTGCCTCCCCTGGGCCCGACCCCCAGTATTAACACCTGACTGGGAGCAGCGGGGCTGGGGCCGGCTGGTGTTTGTTCCTCCACGGTGCCTCCCCTGGGCCCGACCCCCAGTATTAACACCTGACTGGGAGCAGCAGGGCTGGGGCCGGCTGGTGTTTGTTCCTCCACGGTGCCTCCCCTGGGCCCGACCCCCGGTATTAACACCTGACTGGGAGCAGCGGGGCTGGGGCCGGCTGGTGTTTGTTCCTCCACGGCGCCTCCCCTGGGCCCGACCCCCAGTATTAACACCTGACTGGGAGCAGCAGGGCTGGGGCCGGCTGGTGTTTGTTCCTCCACGGTGCCTCCCCTGGGCCCGACCCCCGGTATTAACACCTGACTGGGAGCAGCGGGGCTGGGGCCGGCTGGTGTTTGTTCCTCCACGGCGCCTCCCCTGGGCCCGACCCCCAGTATTAACACCTGACTGGGAGCAGCAGGGCTGGGGCCGGCTGGTGTTTGTTCCTCCACGGTGCCTCCCCTGGGCCCGACCCCCAGTATTAACACCTGACTGGGAGCAGCAGGGCTGGGGCCGGCTGGTGTTTGTTCCTCCACGGTGCCTCCCCTGGGCCCGACCCCCAGGCTGCAGGCAGATGGAACGGATCCCATGATCAATAACAACATCCTAGCAGGCTGCTGAGGGTAGGAAGGAGAGAGGGGGAGAGGATGGAGATAGGGAAAGGAAAAGAGAAAGAGCTAAGGGAGAGAGACAGTAGGGGAGAGATGGAGAGAATAAAGGGGAGTGGTAGAAAGAAGATAAAAGAGGGGCAGATGGGAGCAGGTTTTACAGAATATAGTTGTACACTTCCTGTTTATCCACCCTATCTTTATATTCTCAACTCTTAACATTGCTAACAAAACCAGGGCGTAGTTTGTCAGTCGATAAGTCAGACTTTTCATCGGCTTTGGGTGTCACTCAACGCATGATCTGGTATAAATGTTTTCTGATCCTTGTTTCTGCCAATATTCTCTATCACTGTAGCTACAGTGTGTGAGACTAAATGGTATATGCATTAGCTTGAAAGTCCATCTCTCTCTATACAAATATGGCACACACACAATGCATACAACGATGTATACACAGACACACACTCTCTCTCTCACTGCAGCTCAGCCATTGTCTGTGTTTGGGAGATAGATCAGAGAGACTATATCAGCAAGTACATTTAGACTAATCTAAGGTCCTGTCCTTCATTCTCAAACTCGATATTAGCCCACCACTTTGTTTGTATTGACTTCTCTCTCTCTCTCTCTCTCTCTCTCTCTCTCTCTCTCTCTCTCTCTCTCTCTCTCTCTCTCTCTCTCTCTCAATTCAATTGTTTTATTGGCATGGGAAACGTGTTAACATTGCCAAAGCAAGTGAAGTAGAAAATAAACAGTAAACATTGCACTCACACTCTCTCTCAGGACAACCATAACAAAGTATTTATTTTCCTCCACCTTTCCGCCTTCCTTCCTCTCTACTTCCATCTATTACTCTTTCTATTTCTCAACTTGTCTTTTCTCTTTCCACCTCCCTCTCTCTAGGCCTTGGCCGTGGCTGAGGTGAATGGACCGGGGCCCCTGGTGGCCGAGCCGCAGATTGCCATGTTCTGTGGGCGTCAGCTGCTGCACATGAACCCTGAGACTGGCCAATGGGAGCCTGACCCTCAGGGCCGCCAGGGCTGCTTTACAGAGCCCAACCAGATCCTGTCCTACTGCCAAGAGGTAGGAGCCAACAACACTGCTATGGTTATCTGATCGACCTCATACTGCACTATTACTGCACTGTAATGCTCAGCTCATCGCCAATGCTGCTGCAATAGCATAGTAGAGAGCAGATACTTTAGATAGGTTTATGGATATAAAGATAGTGGTAGATTCAGTGCCTTCAGAAAGTATTCATACCCCTTGACTTATTCCACATTTTATGGTGATACAGAATGATTTGAAAATAGATTTTTTTTAATCTACACACAATAATGACAAAGTGAAAACATGTTTTTGCAAACGATTAAAAGCATACACAGAGCAGCCACAACTATGCTTGAAAATAGGGAGAGTGGTACTCAGTAATGTGTTGTGTTGGGTTTGCCCCAAACATCAAACATATTCAGGACAAAAATGGAATTGCTTTGCCATATTTTGTGCAGTTTTACTTTAGTGCCTTGTTGCAAACAGGATGCATGTTTTCTGTACAGACTTCTTTCTTTTCACTCTGTCAATTAGGTTAATATTGTGGCATATGGTAACTGCAATGTCGTTGATCCATGCTCAGTTGTATCCTATCCCAGCCATTAAACTCTGTACCTGTTTTAAAGTCACCATTGGCCTCATGGTGAAATCCCTGAGTGGTTTCCTTCCTCTCCGGCAACTGAGTAAACAAGGACAACTGTATCTTTGTAGTGACTGGGTGTATTGATACTCCATCCAAAGTGTAATTAATAACTTCACCAAGCTGAAAGGGATATATGTATATTTACCCATCTACCAATAGGTGCCCTTCTTTGTGAGGCATTAGAAAACCTGGTCTTTGTCGTTGAATCTGTGTTTGAAATGCACCGCTCGACTGAAGGGCGTTACAGATAATTGTATGTGTGGGTTAGAGAGATGAGGTAGTCATTCAAAAATAATGTTACACACTATTATTCCACACAGTGAGTCCATGCAACTTATTATGTGACTTGTTAAGCAGATTTTTACTCCTGAACTTATTTAGGCTTGCCATAACAAAGGGGTTGAATACTTACTAACTCAATTTTTTTTGATTTGTAAACATTTAAAAACATCATACCACTTTGACATTATGGGGTGTTGTGTGTAGGCCTGTGACAAAAAAATTCAGGCTGTAACAACAGATAGCTAGATACCTCACACAACATTACAAATAGGAGTAGTAGTAACCAACCCTAATCTCCCAATCTGTCTCACTTGGTTTGTCTTGTTCTATCAAATCTATATATTTCCGTATATATAGTGGAGTGATGGTGGTCAGGAGGAAATATTTATTGATATTTCCTGAATATTAATACTACCATCCATCGGTCTTCCTCCTGCCACGTTTATCCCCCTAATTCCTGAAAGTCTCCTGCATGCCAAACTTAAGTCACATCAATGGCGTACCAGGCCTAGCCACAGCCTTGGTTTGATTAGAGACTCGCTGCTCCCCCTCTGAAACAAGAGGAAGGAGCCTGTTTTTATAAAAGGACATCATGCGCCACCTGGTGGCTAAATGAAGCACGGCGGGTAAAGAAAACAGCAGTCACACAGTTGAAATGGCTGTAATGTGATTACCCAGCTCATTATGCGTCTGTGATTGCTTTTCCACAAAAGCGTTTATTTTTCCTCAACGTCTGTGGATCCGGCTCTCAGACAGCGTGCCAAATACATTTCTCAATCCATTAAACCTCATTATAGGGCTGTGCTTATGCCATTGCCCTACATTTTAATTGAAAGTAGTCAGATGTGAAATTGGGATTATTGAAATAATTGGAAGTGGGATTGTATAGGTCAACTTGTTTTCAGCCTGGAATTTTCCATACAACTTTAGGAGAATATCACTGTACGACCTGCATAGTCAGAAAATAGACCTAGTGCCAAAGTGTTTCAGACCGTTGCATGAGTCTCTCCTTTTTACCTTTCTCCCTATTGATTGTGCTATCCTTCTTCCCTCTCCTCCTCACTCCCTCTCTCCATCCTCCTTTCCACCTCTCTCCCTCTCCTCCTCTCTCCCTCTTACCCTCTCCTCCTCTCTTCTTCTGTCTACTGTACGTCTCCTCTCCCCTAAACCCTCCTTTTCCCCTCAATTTGTCTGACCCTGTTGTCTCTCTCCTCTCTCTTGTCCTAACTCCTCCCTGATGTCCTGTCTGTCCATATCGTCCGTCCATCCATCTTTCCCTCCCTATGTCTTTCTGTCTGTCTCTCCCACCGTCTGTCTGTCCGTCCATCTGTCCAACCAGATGTACCCAGCCCTACAGATCTCCCATGTGGAGGAGTCCTCCAGCCCCGTCACCATCCCAGCCTGGTGTAAGAAGGGCTGGGGCCACTGCCAGACACGCCCCTTCATCGTCATGCCCTACCGCTGCCAGGGTAAGAACCACATGTCTGCAATGTCTGCACCCTCAGCATCATCATCATCATCATTCTGATCTTCAGCATATCCCTACACAAACATCACTCAAAACATTGCACAACTTCCCTATGATCACCCACCCCATATCGGAGGATAACTTTATTATATTAATAAGTAACATCATGTCATCATTATGTTTAATACAAAGCATGTAATTTCCATGATATGGTTAAGTAGCGTTCAAATTCAGCCTCGGGGAAGTAATAATAGAAACGGACATAGTATGTCTAATAGTTCATATGAATGGATTCCATTGTCAAAGCTTTGTCAGGTCTACCAAAGGGCCAGTCTGTGTTGAATTTTAACCCACTTGTCCCCACATTTTTCCAAACATGCCACTATGCACATCTTATACCATTAGTAACCCTAACACGTAATCCAACTTGCTTTACAAAATAACAGTAATTGAAAGGAATGTAAAAAATAATTGTGACTGATGGGAACATAGTGCTCTGCCTATAATAACACTAACAGACGTTTGCCCCAATATCTACTGTATATACCTCAGCTCATTTACACCCAGATACACTCATATCCTAGCCCCGAATGATACACTCATATCCTAGCCCCGAATGATACACTCATATCCTAGCCCCGAATGATACACCCATATTCTAGCCCTGAATGATACACCCATATCCTAGCCCCGAATGATACACCCATATTCTAGCCCCGAATGATACACCCATATCCTAACCCTGAATGATACACCCGTATCCTAACCCTGAATGATACACCCGTATCCTAACCCTGAATGATACACCCATATCCTAGCCCCGAGTGCCCTATTTGTTACTCATAGACCCCAGATCCTTTACACCTCATCCCTAATACTTGCCGATCTCAGCCCTTTTACCCATTTTCCTTAGGCCTGTATTCCCCAAGTCACCAACAGTAACCTATATCCAGCTATTCACTGCACACCCCAACCCTGTTATTAGCATATCTTAGTCCTGTGACCTCTGACCTGTATACGCTAATAATTTCATAGATAAACTCATGCCAGAAAGGATTTGAATGGCCAATATACGTCCATCCAGACCCATTGTCTGTATGAGCCTTGTTTAACCCTACATTCTTAGAAAAAAGGGTTCCGAAAGGGTTCTTTGTTTGGCTGTCCCCATAGGAAAACTATTTTTGGTTCCAGGTAGAATCCTTTTGGGTTCCATGTAGAACGCTCTGTGGTTCTACATGGAACCCAAAATAGTTTTACCTGGAACCAAAATTGTTCTTTCAACCTGGAACCAAAAAGGGTCATTAAAAGGGTTCTGCTATGGGGACAGCTAAAGAAACATTTTAGGTTCTAGATAGCACCTTTTTGTCTAAGAGTGTACACCCCTTTCCTCAGATAAACAAGGGAAATCCATGTGCGTACTTATATAAAACAGGTCTACCCCCAGTGCCCAAGCCTCAATATTAATACAAACCAGGTTGACACTCGTACTTCAGACCCAATATTCTTACAGATCAGGTGTACACCTGCACATCTAACCCAATATTGATTCAAACATTTATAAAAAAACAGGTCTACTTCTGCATTTCAGCCCCAATATTCATATAAACCAGATCTACACCTGTACTTCACCTCCAATTTACATATCTGTAAAGTCTGCACCTGTGTTTGAACCCAATTAGTCAACTAAGCCAGGTCTAAATGCACCGAGGCCTGAATACCTATAAACTGTAAAACAGGTCTACCCCTGCACCTCATCTCCAGTACTCCTACAAACTAGGTCTACATCTTTGACTGAGTCCCAATACTAATATAAACCAGATCTACCCCTGCATACCGACATTGATGAGAGAGCCTATAGGGAGGAGGTCAGAGACCTGGCTGTGTGATGCCATGACAACAATCTCTCCCTCAAAGTGATCAAGACAAAGGAGATGATTGTAGACTACAGGGAAAAGAGGACCGAGCACACCCCCATTCTCATCGACGGGGCTGCAGTGGAGCAGGTTGAGAGCATCAACTTCCTTGGTGTTCACATCACCAACAAACTAACATGGTCCAAGCACACCAAGACAGTCGTGAAGAGTGCACGACAAAACCTATTCCCCCTCAGGAGACTGAAAAGATTTGGCATCGGTCCTCAAAAGGTTCTACAGCTGCACCATCGAGAGCATCACTGCCTGGTATGGCAACTGCTCGGCCTCCGACCACAAGGCACTACAGAGGATAGTGCGAACAGCCCAGTACATCACTGGGGCCAAGCTTCCTGCCATCCAGGACCTCTATACCAGACGGTGTCAGCGGAAGGCCCTAAAAATTGTCAAAGACTCCAGCCACCCTAGTCCTAAACTGTTTTCTCTGCTACCGCATGGCAAGCGGTACCGGAGTGCCAAGTCTAGGTCCAAGAGGCTTCTAAACAGCTTCTATCCCCAAGCCATAAGACTCCTGAACATCTAATCAAATGGCCACCCAGGCTATTTGCATTGCCCCCCTCTTTTACACCACTGCTACTCTCTGTTGTTATTGTCTCTGCATAGTCACTTTAATCAAATCAAATGTATTTATATAGCCCTTCGTACATCAGCTGATATCTCAAAGTGCTGTACAGAAACCCAGCCTAAAACCCCAAACAGCAAGCAATGCAGGTGTAGAAGCACGGTGGCTAGGAAAAACTCCCTAGAAAGGCCAAAACCTAGGAAGAAACCTAGAGAGGAACCAGGCTATGTGGGGTGGCCAGTCCTCTTCTGGTTGTGCCGGGTGGAGATTATAACAGAACATGGGCAAGATGTTCAAATGTTCATAAATGGCCAGCATGGTCGAATAATAATAAGGCAGAACAGTTGAAACTGGAGCAGAAGCACGGTCAGGTGGACTGGGGACAGCAAGGAGTCATCATGTCAGGTAGTCCTGGGGCATGGTCCTAGGGCTCAGGTCCTTCGAGAGAGAGAAAGAAAGAGAGAAGGAGAGAATTAGAGAACGCACACTTAGATTCACACAGGACACCAAATAGGACAGGAGAAGTACTCCAGATATAACAAACTGACCCTAGCCCCCCGACACAAACTACTGCAGCATAAATACTGGAGGCTGAGATAGGAGGGTTCAGGAGACACTGTGGCCCCATCCGAGGACACCCCCGGACAGGGCCAAACAGGAAGGATATAACCCCACCCACTTTGCCAAAGCACAGCCCCCACACCACTAGAGGGATATCTTCAACCACCAACTTACCATCCTGAGACAAGGCTGAGTATAGCCCACAAAGATCTCCGCCATGGCACAACCCAAGGGGGGGCGCCAACCCAGACAGGATGACCACATCAGTGAATCAACCCACTCAGGTGACGCACCCCTTCCAGGGACGGCATGAGAGAGCCCCAGTAAGCCAGTGACTCAGCCCCTGTAATAGGGTTAGAGGCAGAGAATCCCAGTGGAAAGAGGGGAACCGGCCAGGCAGAGACAGCAAGGGCGGTTCCTTGCTCCAGAGCCTTTCCGTTCACCTTCCTACTCCTGGGCCAGACTACACTCAATCATATGACCCACTGAAGAGATGAGTCTTCAGTAAAGACTTAAAGGTTGAGACCGAGTTTGCGTCTCTGACATGGGTAGGCAGACCGTTCCATAAAAATGGAGCTCTATCGGAGAAAGCCCTGCCTCCAGCTGTTTGCTTAGAAATTCTAGGGACAATTAGGAGGCCTGCGTCTTGTGACCGTTGCGTACGTGTAGGTATGTACGGCAGGACCAAATCAGAGAGATAGGTAGGAGCAAGCCCATGTAATGTTTTGTAGGTTAGCAGTAAAACCTTGAAATCAGCCCTTGCTTTGACAGGAAGCCAGTGTAGGGAGGCTAGCACTGGAGTAATATGATAATTTTTTGGGGTTCTAGTCAGGATTCTAGCAGCCGTATTTAGCACTAACTGAAGTTTATTTAGTGCTTTATCCGGTTAGCCGGAAAGTAGAGCATTGCAGTAGTCTAACCTAGAAGTGACAAAAGCATGGATACATTTTTCTGCATCATTTTTGGACAGAAAGTTTCTGATTTTTGCAATGTAACGTAGATGGAAAAAAGCTGTCCTTGAAATGGTCTTGATATGTTGAGAGGAATGGAAGATTCGATATAGGCCGATAGTTTTTTTATATTTTCTGGGTCAAAGTTTGGCTTTTTCAAGAGAGGCTTTATTACTGCCACTTTTAGTGAGTTTGGTACATATCCGGTGGATAGAGAGCCATTTATAATGCTCAACATAGGAGGGCCAAGCACAGGAAGCAGCTCTTTCAGTAGTTTAGTTGGAATAGGGTCCAGTATGCAGCTTGAAGGTTTAGAGGCCATGATTATTTTCATCATTGTGTCAAGAGATATAGTACTAAAACACTTGAGCGTCTCTCTTGATCCTAGGTCCTGGCAGAGTTGTGCAGACTCAGGACAATTGAGCTTTGAAGGAATACGCAGATTTAAAGACGAGTCCGTAATTTGCTTTCTAATAATCATAATCTTTTCCTCAAAGAAGTTAATGAATTTATCACTACTAAAGTGAAAGTCATCCTCTCTTGGGGAATGCTGCTTTTTAGTTAGCTTTGCGACAGTATCAAAAAGGAATTTCGGATTGTTTATTTTCCTCAATTAAGTTAGAAAAATAGGATGATCGAGCAGCAGTAAGGGCTCTTCGGTACTGCACAGTACTGTCTTTCCAAGCTAGTTGGAAGACTTCCAGTTTGGTTAATAACTCTACCTTCATGTACATATTACCTCAACTAACCGGTGCCCCCGCACATTGACTCCCACTGTATATAGTCTCGCTATTGTTATTTTACTGCTGCTCTTTAATTACTTGTTACTTTTATTTCTTATTCTTATCCATATTTTCTTAAACTACACTGTCGGTTGGGGGCCTGTAAGTAAGCATTTCACTGTATTCGGCGCATGTGACTAATAACATTTGATTTGGTTTTGAATCATACTTGACACCTGAATAATGCATAATATATGGCTTATTTGTTAATAAATACAACTTTAACTTCTCTAGAGTCTGTAAAGTACAAAATAAAAAAAAATCACTATTGTGACCGATGTAATCAAATGACTTAAATGAAAATCTGAAATTAAGCATATTTCACATTGTTCTGTCCTTGACTGACTGACTGGCTGCCTGCAGCTATTGAAAGTAGAACTGCATGCAGCAGCACACCATGGTGTTCTGGATCAATCTCCACTCCCCACCTTGTCCTCAGCTCAAATAGTGCAGAGGCACTGTAATGTTGGCATTATCTTATAATACTGAACCTTTCTAGTTCAAGTCTCTCTCTCTCTCTCTCTCTCTCTCTCTCTCTCTCTCTCGGGTTCATGAACGTTTTTGATCATTAATTTTTTTTTTATCAACCAAGGCAAGTATTAAAATATAAAATATTCTCCCTCTCATTCCATTCCCTCTCTCTCTCTCCTCTCTCTCTCTCTCCCTCTCTCACTCGCTCTCTCTCTCTCGCTCTGCAGTGGGTGAGTATGTGAGTGAAGCCCTGTTGGTTCCAGACCGATGCCGTTTCCTGCACCAGGAGCAGATGGATGTCTGTGAGAGCTACGTCTACTGGCACAACATAGCCAAGGAGGTGCGGGCGGAGCGACATTATATTAACTAAGATTATATTAGAGTTAATTAAATTATGCATAAATTATATTACATGTTCATTTTTCAATTCATTTCTTAAGTTTTAATAGGGTTTTAACACAACTAGGACTCTTTATAGAGAGTTAGCATAGACTCTATAAGACATTAAACTTGGACTTGGACTAATTGAGTCAATAACTAAACTGCAGTGTAGACTGCAGTAAAAGACTTGGGCTGGAAGCTAACTGTACCCAGCTGGGTGTAGTGTAACATACAGTACCATACTGTATCAGCAGAGAGAGTAGCTAGAGGAGTTTAATATAGGCCGGGGAGGTGAGGTAGTTTAATATAGGCCGGGGAGGTGAAGTAGTTTAATATAGGCCGGGGAGGTGAGGTGGTTTAATATAGGCCGGGGAGGTGAGGTGGTTTAATATAGGCCGGGGATGTGAGGTAGTTTAATATAGGCCGGGGAGGTGAGGTAGTTTATTATAGGCCGGGGAGGTGAGGTAGTTTAATATAGGCCGGGGAGGTTAGGTGGTTATAGGCCGGGGAGGTGAGGTAGTTTATTATAGGCCGGGGAGGTGAGGCAGTTTATTATAGGCCGGGGAGGTGAGGCAGTTTATTATAGGCCGGGGAGGTGAGGCAGTTTATTATAGGCCGGGGAGGTGAGGTAGTTTAATATAGGCCGGGGAGGTAGTTTATTATAGGCCGGGGAGGTGAGGTGGTTTATTATAGGCCGGGGAGGTAGTTTATTATAGGCCGGGGAGGTGAGGCAGTTTATTATAGGCCGGGGAGGTGAGGTAGTTTAATATAGGCCGGGGAGGTAGTTTATTATAGGCCGGGGAGGTGAGGCAGTTTATTATAGGCCGGGGAGGCGGTTTATTATAGGCCGGGGAGGTGAGGTGGTTTATTATAGGCCGGGGAGGTGAGGTAGTTTAATATAGGCCGGGGAGGTAGTTTATTATAGGCCGGGGAGGTGAGGTGGTTTATTATAGGCCGGGGAGGTAGTTTATTATAGGCCGGGGAGGTGAGGCAGTTTGTTATATGCCGGGGAGGTGAGGCAGTTTATTATAGGCCGGGGAGGTAGTTTATTATAGGCCGGGGAGGCAGTTTATTATAGGCCGGGGAGGTGAGGCAGTTTGTTATATGCCGGGGAGGCAGTTTATTATAGGCCGGGGAGGTGAGGCAGTTTATTATAGGCCAGGGAGGTGAGGCAGTTTATTATAGGCCAGGAGGTGAGGCAGTTTATGATAGGCCGGGGAGGTGAGGCAGTTTTTATAGGCCGGGGAGGTGAGGCAGTTTATTATAGGCCGGGGAGGTGAGGCAGTTTATTATAGGCCGGGGAGGTGAGGTAGTTTAATATAGGCTGGGGAGGTAGTTTATTATAGGCCGGGGAGGCGGTTTATTATAGGCCGGGGAGGTGAGGCAGTTTATTATAGGCCGGGGAGGTGAGGCAGTTTATTATAGGCCGGGGAGGTAGTTTATTATAGGCCGGGGAGGTAGTTTATTATAGGCCGGGGAGGTAGTTTATTATAGGCCGGGGAGGTGAGGCAGTTTATTATAGGCCGGGGAGGTAGTTTATTATAGGCCGGGAGGTGAGGCAGTTTATTATAGGCCGGGGAGGCAGTTTATTATAGGCCGGGGAGGCAGTTTATTATAGGCCGGGGAGGTAGTTTATTATAGGCCGGGGAGGTAGTTTATTATAGGCCGGGGAGGTAGTTTATTATAGGCCGGGGAGGTGAGGCAGTTTATTATATGCCGGGGAGGTGAGGTAGTTTATTATAGGCCCGGGGAGGTGAGGCAGTTTAATATAGGCCGGGGAGGTAGTTTATTATAGGCCGGGGAGGTAGTTTATTATAGGCCGGGGAGGTGAGGCAGTTTGTTATATGCCGGGGAGGTGAGGCAGTTTATTATAGGCCGGGGAGGTAGTTTATTATAGGCCTGGGAGGCAGTTTATTATAGGCCGGGGAGGTGAGGCAGTTTATTATAGGCCGGGGAGGCAGTTTATTATAGGCCGGGGAGGTGAGGCAGTTTGTTATATGCCGGGGAGGCAGTTTATTATAGGCCGGGGAGGTGAGGCAGTTTATTATAGGCCGGGGAGGTGAGGCAGTTTATTATAGGCCAGGGAGGTGAGGCAGTTTATTATAGGCCAGGAGGTGAGGCAGTTTATGATAGGCCGGGGAGGTGAGGCAGTTTATTATAGGCCCGGGGAGGTGAGGCAGTTTAATATAGGCCGGGGAGGTAGTTTATTATAGGCCGGGGAGGTAGTTTATTATAGGCCGGGGAGGTGAGGCAGTTTGTTATATGCCGGGGAGGTGAGGCAGTTTATTATAGGCCGGGAGGTAGTTTATTATAGGCCGGGGAGGCAGTTTATTATAGGCCGGGGAGGTGAGGCAGTTTATTATAGGCCGGGGAGGCAGTTTATTATAGGCCGGGGAGGTGAGGCAGTTTATTATAGGCCGGGGAGGTGAGGCAGTTTATTATAGGCCGGGGAGGCAGTTTATTATAGGCCAGGGAGGCAGTTTATTATAGGCCGGGGAGGTGAGGCAGTTTGTTATATGCCGGGGAGGCAGTTTATTATAGGCCGGGGAGGTGAGGCAGTTTATTATAGGCCGGGGAGGTGAGGCAGTTTATTATAGGCCAGGGAGGTGAGGCAGTTTATTATAGGCCAGGAGGTGAGGCAGTTTATGATAGGCCGGGGAGGTGAGGCAGTTTTTATAGGCTGGGGAGGTGAGGCAGTTTATTATAGGCCGGGGAGGTGAGGCAGTTTATTATAGGCCGGGGAGGTGAGGTAGTTTAATATAGGCTGGGGAGGTAGTTTATTATAGGCCGGGGAGGCGGTTTATTATAGGCCGGGGTGGTGAGGCAGTTTATTATAGGCCGGGGAGGTGAGGCAGTTTATTATAGGCCGGGGAGGTAGTTTATTATAGGCCGGGGAGGTGAGGCAGTTTATGATAGGCCGGGGAGGTGAGGCAGTTTTTATAGGCTGGGGAGGTGAGGCAGTTTATTATAGGCCGGGGAGGTGAGGCAGTTTATTATAGGCCGGGGAGGTGAGGCAGTTTATTATAGGCCAGGGAGGTGAGGCAGTTTATTATAGGCCAGGAGGTGAGGCAGTTTATGATAGGCCGGGGAGGTGAGGCAGTTTTTATAGGCTGGGGAGGTGAGGCAGTTTATTATAGGCCGGGGAGGTGAGGCAGTTTATTATAGGCCGGGGAGGTGAGGTAGTTTAATATAGGCTGGGGAGGTAGTTTATTATAGGCCGGGGAGGCGGTTTATTATAGGCCGGGGAGGTGAGGCAGTTTATTATAGGCCGGGGAGGTGAGGCAGTTTATTATAGGCCGGGGAGGTAGTTTATTATAGGCCGGGGAGGTAGTTTATTATAGGCCGGGGAGGTAGTTTATTATAGGCCGGGGAGGTGAGGCAGTTTATTATAGGCCGGGGATGTAGTTTATTATAGGCCGGGAGGTGAGGCAGTTTATTATAGGCCGGGGAGGCAGTTTATTATAGGCCGGGGAGGCAGTTTATTATAGGCCGGGGTGGTGAGGCAGTTTATTATAGGCCGGGGAGGTAGTTTATTATAGGCCGGGGAGGTGAGGCAGTTTATTATAGGCCGGGGAGGTGAGGCAGTTTATTATAGGCCGGGGAGGTAGTTTATTATAGGCCGGGGAGGTGAGGCAGTTTATTATAGGCCGGGGAGGTAGTTTATTATAGGCCGGGGAGGTAGTTTATTATAGGCCGGGGAGGCAGTTTATTATAGGCCGGGGTGGTGAGGCAGTTTATTATAGTCCGGGGAGGTAGTTTATTATAGGCCGGGGAGGTGAGGCAGTTTATTATAGGCCGGGGAGGTGAGGCAGTTCATTATAGGCCGGGGAGGTAGTTTATTATAGGCCGGGGAGGTGAGGCAGTTTATTATAGGCCGGGGAGGTAGTTTATTATAGGCCGGGGAGGTAGTTTATTATAGGCCGGGGAGGTGAGGCAGTTTATTATAGGCCGGGGATGTAGTTTATTATAGGCCGGGAGGTGAGGCAGTTTATTATAGGCCGGGTAGGCAGTTTATTATAGGCCGGGGAGGCAGTTTATTATAGGCCGGGGTGGTGAGGCAGTTTATTATAGGCCGGGGAGGTAGTTTATTATAGGCCGGGGAGGTGAGGCAGTTTATTATAGGCCGGGGAGGTGAGGCAGTTTATTATAGGCCGGGGAGGTAGTTTATTATAGGCCGGGGAGGTGAGGCAGTTTATTATAGGCCGGGGAGGTAGTTTATTATAGGCCGGGGAGGTGAGGCAGTTTATTATAGGCCGGGGAGGTAGTTTATTATAGGCCGGGGAGGTAGTTTATTATAGGCCGGGGAGGTGAGGCAGTTTATTATAGGCCGGGGATGTAGTTTATTATAGGCCGGGAGGTGAGGCAGTTTATTATAGGCCGGGGAGGCAGTTTATTATAGGCCGGGGAGGCAGTTTATTATAGGCCGGGGTGGTGAGGCAGTTTATTATAGGCCGGGGAGGTGAGGCAGTTTATTATAGGCCGGGGAGGTGAGGCAGTTTATTATAGGCCGGGGAGGTAGTTTATTATAGGCCGGGGAGGTGAGGCAGTTTATTATAGGCCGGGGAGGTAGTTTATTATAGGCCGGGGAGGTAGTTTATTATAGGCCGGGGAGGCAGTTTATTATAGGCCGGGGTGGTGAGGCAGTTTATTATAGGCCGGGGAGGTAGTTTATTATAGGCCGGGGAGGTGAGGCAGTTTATTATAGGCCGGGGAGGTGAGGCAGTTTATTATAGGCCGGGGAGGTAGTTTATTATAGGCCGGGGAGGTGAGGCAGTTTATTATAGGCCGGGGAGGTAGTTTATTATAGGCCGGGGAGGTAGTTTATTATAGGCCGGGGAGGTAGTTTATTATAGGCCGGGGAGGTAGTTTATTATAGGCCGGGGAGGTGAGGCAGTTTATTATATGCCGGGGAGGTGAGGTAGTTTATTATAGGCCCGGGGAGGTGAGGCAGTTTAATATAGGCCGGGGAGGTAGTTTATTATAGGCCGGGGAGGTAGTTTATTATAGGCCGGGGAGGTGAGGCAGTTTATTATAGGCCGGGGAGGTAGTTTATTATAGGCCGGGGAGGCAGTTTATTATAGGCCGGGAGGTGAGGCAGTTTATTATAGGCCGGGGAGGTAGTTTATTATAGGCCGGGGAGGTGAGGCAGTTTATTATAGGCCGGGGAGGTGAGGCAGTTTATTATAGGCCGGGGAGGTAGTTTATTATAGGCCGGGGAGGTGAGGCAGTTTATTATAGGCCGGGGAGGTAGTTTATTATAGGCCGGGGAGGTGAGGCAGTTTATTATAGGCCGGGGAGGTAGTTTATTATAGGCCGGGGAGGTAGTTTATTATAGGCCGGGGAGGTGAGGCAGTTTATTATAGGCCGGGGATGTAGTTTATTATAGGCCGGGAGGTGAGGCAGTTTATTATAGGCCGGGGAGGCAGTTTATTATAGGCCGGGGAGGCAGTTTATTATAGGCCGGGGTGGTGAGGCAGTTTATTATAGGCCGGGGAGGTGAGGCAGTTTATTATAGGCCGGGGAGGTGAGGCAGTTTATTATAGGCCGGGGAGGTAGTTTATTATAGGCCGGGGAGGTGAGGCAGTTTATTATAGGCCGGGGAGGTAGTTTATTATAGGCCGGGGAGGTAGTTTATTATAGGCCGGGGAGGCAGTTTATTATAGGCCGGGGTGGTGAGGCAGTTTATTATAGGCCGGGGAGGTAGTTTATTATAGGCCGGGGAGGTGAGGCAGTTTATTATAGGCCGGGGAGGTGAGGCAGTTTATTATAGGCCGGGGAGGTAGTTTATTATAGGCCGGGGAGGTGAGGCAGTTTATTATAGGCCGGGGAGGTAGTTTATTATAGGCCGGGGAGGTAGTTTATTATAGGCCGGGGAGGTAGTTTATTATAGGCCGGGGAGGTAGTTTATTATAGGCCGGGGAGGTGAGGCAGTTTATTATATGCCGGGGAGGTGAGGTAGTTTATTATAGGCCCGGGGAGGTGAGGCAGTTTAATATAGGCCGGGGAGGTAGTTTATTATAGGCCGGGGAGGTAGTTTATTATAGGCCGGGGAGGTGAGGCAGTTTATTATAGGCCGGGGAGGTAGTTTATTATAGGCCGGGGAGGCAGTTTATTATAGGCCGGGAGGTGAGGCAGTTTATTATAGGCCGGGGAGGTGAGGCAGTTTATTATAGGCCGGGGAGGTGAGGCAGTTTATTATAGGCCGGGGAAGTAAGGCAGTCTATTATAGGCCGGTGAGGCAGTTTATTATAGGCCGGGGAGGTAGTTTATTATATGCAAGAGAAGTGTGGTTGTTTATTATATGCAAGGGAGGTGAGGCGGTTTATTATATACAAGAGAGTTGAGGCGGTTTATTTTATGCAAGAAAGGGGAGGCGGTTTATTATATGCAAAGGAGGTGAGGGGGTTTATTATATGCAAGAGAAGCGAGGTGGTTTATTATATGCAAGAGAGCTGAGGTTGTTTATTATATGCAAGAGAAGCGAGGTGGTTTATTATATGCAAGAGAGCTCAGGTTGTTTATTATATGCAAGAAAGGTGAGGCAGTTTATTATATGCAAGAGAGCTGAGGTTGTTTATTATATGCAAGAGAGCTGAGGTTGTTTATTATATGCAAGAGAGCTGAGGTTGTTTATTATATGCAAGAGAGCTGAGGTTGTTTATTATATGCAAGAAAGGTGAGGTGGTTTATTATATGCAAGAGAGGTGAGGCGGTTTATTATATGCAAGAGAGCTGAGGTTGTTTATTATATGCAAGAAAGGTGAGGTGGTTTATTATATGCAAAGGAGGTGAGGTGGTTTATTATATGCAAGAGAGGTGAGGCGGTTTATTATATGCAAGAAAGGTGAGGCGGTTTATTATATGCAAGAGAGGTGAGGTTGTTTATTATATGCAAGAAAGGTGAGGCGGTTTATTATATGCAAGAGAGCTGAGGTTGTTTATTATATGCAAGAAAGGTGAGGCGGTTTATTATATGCAAGAGAGGTGAGGCGGTTTATTTTTTGCCAGAGAGCTGAGGTTGTTTATTATATGCAAGAAAGGTGAGGCGGTTTATTATATGCAAGAGAGGTGAGGCGGTTTATTTTTTGCAAGAGAGCTGAGGTTGTTTATTATATGCAAGAAAGGTGAGGTGGTTTATTATATGCAAGAGAGCTGAGGTGGTTTATTATAGGCCTGGGCGGTGAGGCGGTTTATTATAGGCCGGAGGGGTGAGGCAGTTTATTATAGGCCTGGGGGGTGAGGCGGTTTATTATAGGCCTGGGGGGTGAGGCAGTTTATTATATGCAAGAGAGGTGAGGCGGTTTATTATATGCAAAGGAGGTGAGGGGGTTTATTATATGCAAGAGAGGTGAGGCGGTTTATTTTTTGCAGGAGAGCTGAGGTTGTTTATTATATGCAAGAAAGGGGAGGCGGTTTATTATATGCAAAGGAGGTGAGGGGGTTTATTATATGCAAGAGAGGTGAGGTTGTTTATTATATGCAAGAGAGGTGAGGCGGTTTATTATATGCAAGAAAGGTGAGGTGGTTTATTATATGCAAGAGAGGTGAGGCGGTTTATTATATGCAAGAGAGCTGAGGTTGTTTATTATATGCAAGAAAGGTGAGGTGGTTTATTATATGCAAAGGAGGTGAGGTGGTTTATTATATGCAAGAAAGGTGAGGCGGTTTATTATATGCAAGAGAGGTGAGGTTGTTTATTATATGCAAGAAAGGTGAGGTGGTTTATTATATGCAAGAAAGGTGAGGCGGTTTATTATATGCAAGAGAGGTGAGGTTGTTTATTATATGCAAGAAAGGTGAGGCGGTTTATTATATGCAAGAGAGCTGAGGTTGTTTATTATATGCAAGAAAGGTGAGGCGGTTTATTATATGCAAGAGAGGTGAGGTTGTTTATTATATGCAAGAAAGGTGAGGTGGTTTATTATATGCAAGAAAGGTGAGGCGGTTTATTATATGCAAGAGAGGTGAGGTTGTTTATTATATGCAAGAAAGGTGAGGCGGTTTATTATATGCAAGAGAGCTGAGGTTGTTTATTATATGCAAGAAAGGTGAGGTGGTTTATTATAGGCCTGGGCGGTGAGGCGGTTTATTATAGGCCGGAGGGGTGAGGCAGTTTATTATAGGCCTGGGGGGTGAGGCGGTTTATTATAGGCCTGGGGGGTGAGGCGGTTTATTATAGGCCTGGGGGGGTGAGGCAGTTTATTATAGGCCGGAGGGGTGAGGCGGTTTATTATAGGCCTGGGGGGTGAGGCGGTTTATTATAGGCCGGGGAGGTGAATTAGTTTATTATAGGCCGGGAGGTGAGGTAGTTTATTATAGGCCGGGGGGTGAGGTAGTTTATTATAGGCCGGGGAAGTGAGGTGGTTTATTATAGGCCTGGGGGGTGAGGCGGTTTATTATAGGCCAGGGAGGTGAATTAGTTTATTATAGGCCGGGAGGTGAGGTAGTTTATTATAGGCCGGGGGGTGAGGTAGTTTATTATAGGCCTGGGAAGTGAGGTGGTTTATTATAGGCCGGGGAGGTGAATTAGTTTATTATAGGCCGGGAGGTGAATTAGTTTATTATAGGCCGGGAGGTGAGGTAGTTTATTATAGGCCGGGGGGTGAGGTAGTTTATTATAGGCCGGGGAAGTGAGGTGGTTTATTATAGGCCGGGGGGGTGAGGTTGTTTATTATAGGCCGGGGGGTGAGGTAGTTTATTATAGGCCGGGGGGTGAGGTAGTTTATTATAGGCCGGGAGGTGAGGTAGTTTATTATAGGCCGGGGGGTGAGGTAGTTTATTATAGGCCGGGGGGTGAGGTAGTTTATTATAGGCCGGGAGGTGAGGTAGTTTATTATAGGCCGGGGAAGTGAGGTGGTTTATTATAGGCCGGGGGGTGAGGTAGTTTATTATAGGCCGGGAGGTGAGGTAGTTTATTATAGGCCGGGGAAGTGAGGTGGTTTATTATAGGCCGGGAGGTGAGGTAGTTTATTATAGGCCGGGGGGTGAGGTAGTTTATTATAGGCCGGGGGGTGAGGTAGTTTATTATAGGCCGGGAGGTGAGGTTGTTTATTATAAGCCGGGGAAGTGAGGTGGTTTATTATAGGCCGGGGGGGTGAGGTTGTTTATTATAGGCCGGGGGGGTGAGGTAGTTTATTATAGGCCGGGGTGTGAGGTAGTTTATTATAGGCCGGGAGGTGAGGTAGTTTATTATAGGCCGGGAGGTGAGGTAGTTTATTATAGGCCGGGGAAGTGAGGTGGTTTATTATAGGCCGGGGGGGTGAGGTTGTTTATTATAAGCCGTGGAGGTGAGGTGGTTTATTAGAGGCCGGGGAGTTGAGGCAGTTTATTAGAGGCCAAGGAGGTGATGTAGGTTGTAGTTTTTATAACTCACCTTCATCATGCTGAGGATGAGGTAACTCCCTGTCGTGTTCCATTCCTCCTGCTAGTTAGTTCCCTTTGATCACAGTCACATTTCTTCTCTTTTTCTATACACCCCTGCTGTCTCTCTAGTTCACCTTCACCTCTCTAGTTCACCTTGGTCTTTTCCAACTTGATTCATGTAACATATTTTTCTCATCCTCTCTCTTTCTCTTTCAGGCCTGCACAGCAGACAGTCTGGAGCTGCATAGTTATGGGATGCTGTTGCCGTGCAGCGACCGTTTCCGTGGGGTGGAGTATGTGTGCTGCCCGGGGAGGGGCGGGTCCAGTGGCAGGGGGGAGACCGAGGGAGGGGACATTCTCCCAGCAGGACCCCAGGCCCTTAACCCTCAGGCCAAAGTCAACACAGGGTGAGTCCCATTACCCCTTCTCTCTGTGGTGATGATAATGATGATGATCGTAATGTTTGACCTCGTACCCCATTCCCAGAGTCAAAGTGACAACACCCACCACAAGCCCCTCTCCTGACACCGATGTGGACGCGGCAGACATGGAGGAGGAAGATGATGAGATGGTGGAAGAGGATGAGCAGGTGGTGGAGGAGGAGGAAGAGGAGGAGGAGGCAGTAGAAGATGAGGAGGAGGAGGAGGAGGAGGAAGAGGAGGAGGAGGAGCAGCAGCAGGAGGTTGCAGAAGCAGCAGCAGTGAAAGAGGAGTATGAGTACTCCATTGACTCTGGCCCCTACCAGGCTACTGACTACACAGACTCCTTCTACTATGAGAAAGGCCAGGGTCAGGCTGGTCGCAACCCCTCCACATCCCCACCCCAGACTAGGGGAGACAGCCGTGAGTAACCCTCTACCTTCTATCACACAGTTACATCTTTGCCCTGTCCAGAAACAATCTTTAGCCCCTACTTACCACCTCTCAACTAGATCTGAGAGTATTTAATGGGCATAAGCTTTATATGAAGTGGCGTATTAAGTAGTGTCAAGGGTTCTGTGTCTAGTCTGGATCTTTCTCACTCAATGCCAGTCTCCGTAAGGGAATAGACTGTAGTTGCTACCCTTAGAGTGGTTAACAGGGCAGTAAAAAGACTGGGTAAATGCTGACATCACTCTCCCATCTCCCACTTACTCTTACTTACTGGGGAATGAACTGTAGTGCCCAGTTAGCATCTCCAATACTTTCTCTCTCACACTCTATCTCTCTGTAATAGACTATGGATGATTACACACACACACGCATGCATGCAAGGGCACGTACACACACACACACACACTCACCATGCCTATCTGTCTGGCTGGATATAGGAGTTAGATAGGAGTGGCTGGCTGATGTATTTACAGCACTACTCGTCTCCAACTCAATAATGCTGACCACTCACCCTACTATCTGGATCAATGGCTCTCTAGCTCTCTGTCTCTCTGGGTAATGGCAGTGATTAGGATATCTTTCTGTCTCCCTCATCCTTCCCCTGTCTTTCATTCTGCTGCACTGACTGTACCTCCATCTCTCTCTCTTCTCTCCTTCTCTGTTTTCCATCCTTTATTCTCCCTCCTCTCGTTCCCCTCCTCTCCTTATCCCCCTCTCCTCCTTCTCCTCTGTAGTACCCACCCCTCACCCCACAGATGGCGTGGATGTTTACTTCGAGATGCCAGGGGACGACAGCGAACACGCCAACTTCCTGCGTGCCAAGATGGACCTGGAGGAGCGTCGAATGAAACGCATCAATGAGGTAAGGTGGGTGGAGAGGCGGGTTTGGACAGGCAACGAACCAATGAGATGAAGCCAGGCCTGCTGTGCGGTTTCCATATCTGTGATCTCCTACAGAACCCACTGTTGACAGATGGGGGCAAATTGCTCTGGGACCTGAAGTGAGGTTTTAATGCAATATTAATATAATGGGAGAATCTCAATTGAATACTCTTTATGTCCTCTTTCCTCAACTCCTTCTCAAAACCCATTGGAGGAGAAGGTCAGAGGGCGGGACCGCTGGCTTTCTCATCCAATGGGTTTTGAGAAGGTTGCGAGGAGAGAGGACGCGAGGAGTATACATTTGAGATTGTCCCACTGTTTACTTCTAGTAAACCAAGCCAAGTGGATACCCAAGAACAGACAGACTTTTTTAGTAGCTGCAGTTTGAGGCAGATATGGAGCATTTCAAATATCAGAATGGTCCTCGTGGATTCCTGTCTGAGGAAATTAGTACTTGGCTCTGAGTGTGTTTGTGAATGACGTTAACGCACGTTGCCTTTTCAGATCATGAAGGAATGGGCTGAGGCTGACAACCAGTCCAAGAACCTGCCCAAGTCTGACCGCCAGGCCCTTAATGAGGTAAGAAGATGGAATAGGAAGAGGAGGGGATGGAAGAAAGGAGAACATATGGGAGATGGACACTCATACACCTATTAACACAACAATGATCCCCTCTCCTCTGCCCCCAGCATTTCCAGTCTGTGTTGCAGACTCTGGAGGAGCAGGTGGCAGGGGAGAGACAGAGGCTGGTGGAGACCCATCTGGCCCGCGTGGTGGCCACCCTCAACAACAACCGCAGACTGGCCTTGGAGAGCTACCTGACCGCCGTGCAGGCAGAGCCCCCTCAGGTCCGCAGACAGCAGGGGCAGCAGGGATATCTACATTTTGTTAGGCAGAGAGCATGACTGTACAGATCTGCACCGCTGCTGGGTTTCACACTCAACAGGTTCCCCTGTGTATCAAGAATGGTCCACCACCCAAAGGACATCCAGACAACTTGACACAACTGTGGAACGCATTGGAGTCAACATGGGCCAGCATCCCTGTGGAATGCTTTCGACACCTTGTAGTGTCCATGCCCCGACGAATTGAGGCTGTTCTGAGGGCAAAGGGAGGGGTGCAACTCAATATTAGGAAGGTGTTCCTTATGTTTGGTATACTCAGTGTATATTTGTTAGGCAGAGAGTATGAGTGGACTGTAGTGTATTGATCATTTCTACCACACCTTCTCCACCCGCTCCATTCTCTGACTATAATATCACTCTCCTCTCAACAGCCGGAGCGGGTGCTGCAGGCTCTGAAGCGATACATGGCAGCAGAGCAGAAGGACCGCAGACACACTCTGAGACACTACCAGCACATTGAGGCCGTCGACCCCCAGAAGGCTGAGCAGATGAAGTTCCAGGTGTGAAATGAAAATATACCGGAAAATACTAGGATGAAAAGATACTGTACCTCTTCCTTAAGCAGTGATGCTGCTTCATGAAAAACGGAACTCATAAAATAACTCTTAAAGGGGCAATCAGCAGTTGAAACAATAAAAAAAAGTGTATCCCCGCGCCCGTTTCAGTAAAAAGCTGAGGGAGCTTTGTCTTGTAATGAACCTAACCAGCATTGATCTCTTGGGGTTGCAGGTCTACACCCACCTCCATGTGATTGAGGAGAGGATGAACCAGAGCTTGGCATTACTCTACAAGGTCCCTGCCTTGGCTGAGGAGCTGCACGATGATATCCGTACGCTACACTCCTCTCTACTCTCCTGTTAGCCATGTAGACCAGGATGTGGGGTTACTGCCCCTGTCCTTATATTCATGTTTTAGTTCCTTCATAAGACATTTAGAAAGAGATAAGCTAGCATTTATCATGATGGCTTTTGTAAGACATTGCATGTTCCAAATTCACATGATCTATTAGTAGGTTATTTATTATCTTGACATTTCTCTAGGGAACTCTCATTCAGAAAAAAAAGGATTGGTGTATATAAGGTGTAAATAACGCAGTGTTACCGTAAATACATGATACTTTACTGTATATCAAGCTTTCCTGTTTTTAAAACCTACTTGTTTCTCCCTCCCTGTAGAGGAGCTGGTGAAGGCGGAGCGAGGAGATATCAGTGAGCTCATGACCACTTCCTTCTCTGAGACACGCACCACCGAGGAGCTGCTTCCTGCCGAGAGTGAGGAGGAGAAGGATGACGAGGAGGAGGAGGAGAGAGCCTTCCAGAACAGGCCCTACCCACCTCGCATCGGTACGGGGACACACACACACACTCATGAATGCACACATACACACAAAATGTCTCCTCCTCAAATAGTTCAGGAATTAATTAATTTCTTTGAATACAAACAGTAGGTTAACATTTTATTTATCTCTATTGTTTTTGTCCTGTCAAGACCCACAGCCCAACACTAAGAAAGGTGAGTTAAAGGGAAGGGACATGAAATCTGATATTTGTCTGCCAAAATGTAATTTTCAAAGACAGAAACGTTGAAGTTGATCTGTGTTTTCTGCCTCTGCACTCAGCCTCTACAGATGAGTATGACTATGCCACATCTGAGAGAAGCCCCACATATGAATATGAGGAGAAAGTAAGAAAAATATTTTTTTTTTATTACAAAAATACACATCACTTTACGGACATGGTATCCTACTTGCACTTGTGTTTACAACACAGCCAAGAGTTACGCTGACACATTATGTCAATCATCTCATCTCTCCTTCTCTCCCTCCATCCCAACCCATTTTGTATCTCACCTCCTCAAGTGTATATGGAAAAATAGCTTGTGTCGCACTGCAGCCTCCACGTGATCAACTGCTACATTTTTACTCACATACTATAACATCCTCCCATAGCAGGAAGACCACTCCCATAGAGATGTAGTTAATGTGTTCTATTTAATTTTGTGGTACTTCCTCTGTAATGACCTATTAAATTACCCCCTCTCTCACTTTTGCTCTCACTCTCTAGATTAACACCTCTCTAGAGCTCAAGCAGGTGGTCTTCAAGTCTCCTGAGATCCAGACCGATGAACTGGTGAGTCTGCTACCTAGATAAGTGTCTGGATGGGCTGGGCGGACCCGTCCCCTCTTGTGGTATTGTAAGTCATTCCCATGATGATATCAACCTCTAATTTCTCCATCTTCCCCTCTTTGTGCCTTCTCTTCCCCTTTTATGTTTCTGTCCTTAGCAACCAGACGCCCTGGAGACGTTCAACCGTGGGGCCATGGTGGGGTTGCTGGTGGTTGCCGTGGCCATCGCCATGGTGATGGTGATCAGTCTGTTGCTGGTGCGCAGGAAGCCGTATGGCACCATCAGCCACGGCATCGTGGAGGTAGGAGGCAGGGAATCAGAAAGAACAAACACCTGCTCACTTTGATGCTTCCAACACTTGTAAACTGGAACAACTTGTTCCGATTGGTGTTTTTAAATCACCGATGAAGGATTTTGAGGCTGATTCCTTGACCTGTCAATGTTTTTAATTTGCTGTTTTATGATTTTGTTATACTCTTGTGAATTCTATGGTTTTTACGAGACTACTTGTAGTTTTTCATGTTGTCTGTCTGTAATTGTGTAATGACTTGGTGCTGCCTATCTTGGCAAGGACACTCTTGAAAAAGAGATTTCAAATTTCAATGAGCCCTTCCTGGTTCAATCAAGTAATCAAGTGCTTTACAGATACCTAGCCTAAAACCCCAGAGAGAAAGCAATGCAGATTTAGAAGCACAGAGGCTAGGAACAACCTAGAGAGGAATCCGGCTCTGAGAGGTGGTCAGCCCTCTTCTGGCTGTACCGGGTGGAGATGCATGTGGCCATTAAGGCCAGATAATTTTTGAAGAAGTTCAAACGTTCATAAATGACAAGCAGGGTCAAATCATAATCATGGTGGCTATAGAGGGCGCAGCAGAGCAATACCTCAGGAGTAAATGTCAGTTGGCTTTTCGTAGGCAGGTATTCCCTGCAGCGGCAGGTAGGAGAGGCACTTTATGCTTATAGCACATTAGTGTCCCCTCCTTCCTGCTGATAGCACTTCCTTATACCGTAGCATTTACTTGTACTGTATCAGTATAACCTTTGACCCGCCATGTCTCACAGCAGGTTGACCCCATGCTGACCCCAGAGGAGCGCCAACTAAACAAGATGCAGAACCACGGCTACGAAAACCCCACCTACAAATTCTTTGAGCAAATGAACTGAGGCGATGGGTGTGGCCTCCCGGTCATGCCCAATCACACGAGGCGCTCCCTTTCCTTGTTCCCCTCCTAGAGGTGGTCCCAGTCACACCGCCTATGATGTATTAAGATGTATCATTACGACCAACACTTTAATGTAACTTGACAAGCAAATAGGGGGTATACGCCCCAATCCTCTGACCAACCATGTCCCCACATCAGTTTTGGAATGTAAACCAGTAACAGAGATGTATTACCAGCTGATCCATCCTCTTACTCTTCTGGTCTAGAATAAAGGGGTGGACATTAATGCCACAGTGTAACAATCATCTCCTTTGGAGAGATTCACTCCTGTCTGCTTGGATAGGAATACCATTGGAATGGCTAGAGTTGACCCCCTTATTCTTAATAAAATTGATTGATATTTGTCAGAAACTGACTCAATGTTGAACAGTGCATTTTGCTTTGTTGTGTATGTCATCTGTTTATTCTTTGTTGGATTGTGTTACAGCTCTGATTCATTATATTCCAGTTCAGATAAATGGTGTAAAATGTGAACAAACAATATAGTCTGATTATAGTATAACGGATTTAAATCTCCATATAAACTGGCTACAATGACTCTGACATGATGACCACCAAGCCAACCCCAACTCCATGAGTCAATGTAGGACATCTTCTTTCAAAGCCAGGCACAGTTGTAAAGGTTAAGCAGAGATGAGGAGGTTGGGAATGTGAGGTATTGAAGCTTGATTAACTTAGTTGTTACTTAGTTATTACTTACCCACATATATTTTCAATCCATAGTAATATGGGTTGGTGATCTTTTGATATTAAGCCCAATCTCATCTCCTTCAGTCTGTGGCATCTGACACAACTGGCACCCAGAGCCTGTTCTATGCGATGTGAACTATATAATTGAACTAATGTACCAAATGTTCCATTAAGTGAATGACTGCTACCTAAAAAATTGTAACAAAGTAATGAGAAGTCCATTGTTTTAATGAAAGCATGCAGATTTGGTGTATGATGCTACCGTCTTTGTGTTGTTCCTGTTCTTTGCTTTTGATAAGATGGAAATGTGACAGATTAAAATGGACAGTGTAAATATCTTTAGAAAAAAAAACATCTTCAAAATAGACATTTCTAGAATGATTTTGCATCAGTGTAATGGAATAAAAAAATAATAATACTTGTGCTGTTCAGAGAGAGAACATTTTCCTAACATGGCTGATTGAAAACGGACTGTTGTAAAAAACCAGCACAAGACGATACAGTTAACTTCTGACTGAATGTATTTTAGGTAGATGTTGAGACTTCATTTCTTCTTCGGGAGGGCATCACTCCCCTAGTAGAACCCCAAGGACTAACCGGTAATCAGTAGACAAGCTACATATCCAATACCTTCCTCATTATCTCACTGTAGTTTAACACTGGATGTCTCTTTTCACTATTTGCAGGTCTGAATGAGAACAGTGGGATGTCATTCATTATTGTGGTGCAATGGACTTCAGCATTAGGGAACATAGTGATGTTGGCAACATGGTGATATTGTGGAACAGTTGCACCTAAGGAGGTATGCCGAGGACTGGATTATTGCTCAGATTGGGTGGGACCACAATATTTGCTCGAGCACACCTGAGCTATTTTCAGTTTGTTTCAAATTCAAGTTGAATCTTTATTAGGGACATAGCCGGTTTCAGGCAGGATGAACATACAATACAGAACATATAGATGCTGTATAAACACCAGTTGAATGTTAGTCTACTAGGGAGATGTGTTGTGTCTCACTGAAGTCTCTGTCACTGTTATTATGATCAATATCATTCACTGTATACAGATAAGAAGGGATTGTCCACTTTTGAATGGCTGATTGTTGCCTCTTGGATGGGTTTTATGTTGAATTTATTTTCCACTACATGATTTTGGCCCCAGAGAGAGTTCTCTGTGTTGGATGGTCACATACACAGTAGGAGGTTTCTTCGTAATCTACAGTGTCAACTCCAACTACTGTTGGCCTACTGTACTACAGAGGATCCTAACCAAAACCAATCATCCTTCACTACTCTCAGAATTCTGAAAATAGCACTTTGTAAAACACCACCAGTCCTGAAACATCCTTAGATGTTTGTTGTTTATTTATAACTCATGGCTAGGTTGTTCTGCTGTGTACTCCATGAAACCACTTGTGACACGAGGGAGTAAATTATTGATCACATCAGAGGAGAGATGTGGCTGACTCACCCTCATCACCTCAAACCGTTCTGTTTCTTTATTCAAACACTGCTTTGAATATGGGAAGAGGAGTTCAAATACTTGAACTAAATTTGAATTTTCCATGTATTGCTTTTGGATTGTAGTAATCACAGGTTGTGGTTACTGCATCAAGATAAGTAGAGATCTGAGATAGTCTTTGTATAATTTGTACAGGTCCGTTTAGTGAATGAAAACATGGTACGTTCACAGTTTAAGTCAGTTGAACCTTGTATCGATACTACTGAAACCATAGAAGAGAATAAGCTTGCCTGTGTTTCCCCAAAGATTCAAGGTTTTCCTACCAGCATTTAGCAGATGTAGAATGGTGTATACTGTAGTGACTGAACACACATTTGTATGTCCTCTCTTGATTAAGATACTTCTGTTGGCCTTCCTCCCCTCCCCACCAGAGAAAATATAAACAATTATATGGAGAGTTTAATTGCTGCATTATTGCCTTTTACAATGCTGTGTTTTGGATGTAATTCTGTATTTTTTATTTGAGTAATTATCAATTGGATTGAGGGTCATGTTTTCTCACTGTATGAAAAATGTAGTAGCTTGTTTAAGGCACCGTTTAGAGGTTACATGTCTAACCTGCAGTTCAGATACAGTAGACCTACACTGTCTAAGTGCATTGTTGGGCCAGTAACCGAAAGGTTGCTGGATCGAATCCCCGAGCTGACAAGGTTAAAATCCGTCGTTCTGCCCCTGAAAAATGCAGTTAACCCACTGTTCCCTGGTAGGCCATCATTGTAAATAAGAATTTGTCCTTAACTGACTTGCCTAGTTAAATAAATGTTCAATTTAAATATAAAAAAGTCTAACTAAATTGTCCATGGTGTGGCGCCAAGCACAACTGAACAAAATATTGCTCTGTCAGACAGATACTGACTGTATATAATGTGAACTCCCACCGTTTTGACTATACTCTGATTGGAATGAGGGAGCTGATCTTCAAATCCATTCAGAACTTGACCAAAGACATACTCTGCTCTAGAAGAGGTCAGACAACTGACTAATTTGGCCAATTGTCCTGAGCTATGTAGAATGTAATTCATGTGCAAGAAATCTGAGCAATGGAGATCTGATTAAGCTAATTAAAACTGTAATAAAATTACAAATGACCCACAAAACACTGTTTCTTGAATCACTGTTCTTCCCCTCTGACTACAGGATGGGATAGTGGTCTTGATTTTATAATATCAGCCAGAATGGGGTCACCAAGAGAGACGCATGTGTTCTGTCACAGCTATGACCAGAGAGATAGTCTATGGTTATAATAACACATTAATAAACACACCACCCACAGGAAAGTAGAGTGTTGTAAAGTATGGATTTTATTGTGGCTGGGTATAGCCTATTTTATTATCTAGATTGGTGAAGGTATCTGTCTATACTGTGTGCAACACTATAAAGTTTGCTGCCACATTTGGGGTTTGATGTCTTGATTGAAACCCACTTTCATATTTGTACAAAGTAAAACCAGCATTGATAGTTAAGGAAATAAAACCTCAAGTGTTGTGAAAATGTGTTTATGCAGGGAGTTGAACATAACCACACATCAACCAAACACCTATTTAGTTTCAATAGAACATGACGCACAATGACATCACATCCTGTTCTTTCACCTCAATTTCCATTCCAGTTTTAAAACGTCACAGACTGAAACTATCTGCAATGTCAGGAAGTCAACATGGTTATGGTTTTATGGTTTATTCTAGGCCAAGTGACAACCCTAGGCAGCAATATTGTCTTAAACACCATAGGCGATGGTTTTGCTTGTCTACTAAGTTAAATTCACCTGTTTCAATTGAAACTCATCTTAGTGGAATATTTTTTTTTTTTTAAGTGTCAGCAGGCTCAGCACATGTTATTTGGTTGTAACGTTATTAGGCTTTAATTATGACTTTTTATATGACATTTGATACATTATTTTTTATCTAGGCCAGTGGTCACAAACCAGTCGGTAGCGATCTACTGATTGATCTCAGAGGAATTCCTATTCGATCATCAAGCATTTTTGTAAAAAAAACAACAATGTGCGTTCCCCCTACAACCAGTACTGCAGCTGCATTGAATGAGTATAGCAAAGTGTTCCGATAAGCTTGCGCTGTTATTATTAGCAGCTTGTGTCTAATTTAATATCAAGGAATATTTAACTTTCTCTGGTCAAATGAGTAACAACATCAATTGGTGCATGAGTCAGAAATAATGCAGTACGACCTGAGTTTGGCCATCAGTTGGAATATGGTGTCTCCACAGATAGAACAATGAAAGAGTTTAGAACTTCTTAGTGCTAGGCCTCTTTTTTCTCCATTTCCACCTGAATGACGTACCCAAAGTAAACTACCTGTTGCTCAGTCCCTGAAGCCAGGATATGCATATAATTGGTACCATTGGAAAGAAAACACTTTGACATTTGTAGAAATGTTAAGATAATGTAGGAGAATATAACACAATAGATATGGTAGGAGAAAATTCAAAGAAAAACCAACCAGAATTTTTTTGAGAGAGACCATCCTCTTAGAAGGGTAAGTGAATGCTCCCTGGATGCAATTCCTATGTTTTCCACCGGGTGTCAGCAGTCTGATCAAGGTTTCAGGCTTGTAACTTCAAAAACAAATAAGAAATATCAGTTTTAGTACAGGGACAGTCTTGGAAATTTGTGTTTGCGCGTGCCATGAAGACAGGACGCACCTGCTAAAATGTCCTATTGAATATACTTCTTTCCATAAGAAACATTATAGTTTGATTACATTTTATTTAAATAAAGGTATTTTTAAAAATTTAAAAAACCTTGCAACACTCCCTTATCTACTGGGTGAGCAGACTTCTATTCCAGCCCAGCAATAATACACATTAATAATACACATTACTATCAACTCATTAGGTTTGATAAGGTGCTGGTGCTGGGCTAGAATATAAGCCTGCACACCCAGCATACATGAAGTAAAAGGATTGGCCTGCAACAGTTGTAATATGTTTGTTTGTGACTTTTAACTGTATTGTTGTACACAACATTTGCTAAAATAAGTACACATACAATGTGGTAGGAGAATCAGAATTAGCTAGGTAACATAGAAAATTAAGATGTCTTATCTGCAGAATATGCTTATATGATTGAACTGTTGAACTCTTGTCTCCCTTCTGACTCTGGTGTTGCCAACTGCACTTCCTCCCTCATATGGGTCTCAGTCACCTGGGACCCAGAGAGGGGAGGAGTCAGGCTTGTCTATCACATGTCCCTGTTGCTGTGCAGAATATCAGAAAGAGAATAGTGCAAAGGAGGTCAGAAGGGAACATTGTTTCCATATGCAAATGTGTCTTTACCTATTGCAAACCATGTGAAGGGATGGCGTGATTAATGGGGAACCAATCACTTGTCTCCACAATGCCTGTGCATCAGTCACCCCCTCCTTGGGCCTTGGGGGGATTGTTCTCTCCCCTAGTTCCCTTTTTAGCAAGGTAACAACAAATGTCCTTTTAAGTTCTTAGTAGTGAACAAAACAACAAGATATTTATATTTGGGGCCAATGTCTGGCACAGGATGTGTGGGGTTGGTGTCTAGAACCATTGCAATGTAATTTTTATCAAAGATTCTCTGTAATGAGTTATTACGCGATTAGACTGATTTATCACGTAACCGTAATTACTAGGAAGTCGGGGCACCAAGGAAAAATATTCAGATTACAAAGTTCATTTCATTTCCTAAAATAACTTTTCAGATATTTTATCTGATCAATTAGTCTCAGAATTAATGAATGATTTACTTTACCTCACGTTAGTCTCATTCCAAACATTGTAAATTGTTGGTTATCTGCACGAACCCAGTCTTCACTATGAGTCATCCATACATCAATTGTCTTAAATAATTTATTTATTACTAACTAAGTAATTCACAGAAATGCACAAACAAACAAACAAACAAGGTAAATGTAATGATAGGAGAATGTGCCCTTGTGGGCTAAACCGGCATGGCAGCTTGCTAGACAAAAGGGGAAGTGGGGGTCAACTAAGAAGTCACTAAAGAGTGATAATTATAACAATTGAAATGCTAATCCTTTACACATGAACGCTCACTCATTCCGGAACAATTGCAATCTATATATATATATGTATTTACGCTCAGTGTGTCGTCTTGCTCGCTGGTGAAAAGTTTGTCTTTTGTAGAATTGTCCATCTCTCTCCCTCTCTCTCTCTCGGTTGTGGTGAGAATCAAATCAAATCAAATCAAATTTTATTTGTCACATACACATGGTTAGCAGATGTTAATGCGAGTGTAGCGAAATGCTTGTGCTTCTAGTTCCGACAATGCAGTAATAACCAACAAGTAATCTAGCTAACAATTCCAAAACTACTACCTTATAGACACAAGTGTAAGGGGATAAAGAATATGTACATAAAGATATATGAATGAGTGATGGTACAGAGCGGCATAGGCAAGATACAGTAGATGGTATTGAGTACAGTATATACATATGAGATGAGTATGTAAACAAAGTGGCATAGTTAAAGTGGCTAGTGATACATGTATTACATAAAGCTGCAGTAGATGATATAGAGTACAGTATATACGTATACATATGAGATGAATAATGTAGGGTATGTAAACATTATATTAGGTAGCATTGTTTAAAGTGGCTAGTGATATATTTTACATCATTTCCCATCAATTCCCATTATTAAAGTGGCTGGAGTTGAGTCAGTGTTAGACTCAATGTTAGTGGTGGCTGTTTAACAGTCTGATGGCCTTGAGATAGAAGCTGTTTTTCAGTCTCTCGGTCCCAGCTTTGATGTACCTGTACTGACCTCGCCTTCTGGATGATAGCGGGGTGAACAGGCAGTGGCTCGGGTGGTTGTTGTCCTTGATGATCTTTATCTTCCAGGTGTCCTGGAGGGCAGGTAGTTTTTCCCTGGTGATGCGTTGTGCAGACCTCACTACCCTCTGGAGAGCCTTACGGTTGTGGGCGGAGCAGTTGCCGTTCCAGGCGGTGATACAGCCCGACAGGATGCTCTCGATTGTGCATCTGTAGAAGTTTGTGAGTGCTATTGGTGACAAGCCGAATTTCTTCAGCCTCCTGAGGTTGAAGAGGCGCTGCTGCGCCTTCTTCACGATGCTGTCTGTGTGGGTGGACCAATTCAGTTTGTCTGTGATGTGTACGCCGAGGAACTTAAAACTTACTGCCCTCTCCACTACTATTCCATCGATGTGGATAGGCGGGTGTTCCCTCTGCTGTTTCCTGAAGTCCACAATCATCTCCTTAGTTTTGTTGACGTTGAGTGTGAGGTTTTCCTGACACCACACTCCGAGGGCCCTCACCTCCTCCCTGTAGGCCGTCTCGTCGTGGTTGGTAATCAAGCCTATCACTGTTGTGTCGTCCGCAAACTTGATGATTGAGTTGAAGGCGTGCGTGGCCACGCAGTCGTGGGTGAACAGGGAGTACAGGAGAGGGCTCAGAACACACCCTTGTGGGGCCCCAGTGTTGAGGATCAGCGGGGTGGAGATGTTGTTACCTACCCTCACCACCTGGGGGCGGCCCGTCAGGAAGTCCAGTACCCATTTGCACAGGGCGGGGTCGAGACCCAGGGTCTCGAGCTTGATGACGAGCTTGGAGGGCACTATGGTGTTAAATCCCGAGCTGTAGTCGATGAACAGCATTCTCACATGGGTATTCCTCTTGTCCAGATGGGTAGGGGCAGTGTGCAGTGTGGTTGAGATTGCATCGTCTGTGGACCTATTTGGGCGGTAAGCAAATTGGAGTGGGTCTATGGTGTCAGGTAGGGTGGAGGTGAAATGGTCCTTGACTAGTCTCTCAAAGCACTTCATGATGACGGAAGTGAGTGCTACGGGGCGGTAGTCGTTTAGCTCAGTTACCTTAGCTTTCTTGGGAACAGGAACAATGGTGGCCCTCTTGAAGCATGTGGGAACAACAGACTGGGATAGGGATTGATTGAATATGTCCGTAAACACACCAGCCAGCTGGTCTGCGCATGCTCTGAGGGCGCGGCTGGGGATTCCGTCTGGGCCTGCAGTCTTGCGAGGGTTAACACGTTTAAATGTTTTCCTCACGTTGGCTGCAGTGAAGTAGAGTCCGCATATTTTGGTTGCGGGTGTATTGTCCTCAAAGCGGGCAAAAAGGTTATTTAGTCTGCCTGGGAGCAAGACATCCTGGTCCGTGACGGGGCTGGTTTTCTTTTTGTAGTCCGTGATTGACTGTAGACCCTGCCACATACCTCTTGTGTCTGAGCCGTTGAATTGAGATTATACTTTGTCTCTATACTGACGCTTAGCTTGTTTGATTGCCTTGCGGAGGGAATAGCTACACTGTTTGTATTCGGTCATGTTTCCGGTCACCTTGCCCTGATTAAAAGCAGTGGTTCGCGCTTTCAGTTTCACGCGAATGCTGCCATCAATCCACGGTTTCTGGTTTGGGAATGTTTTAATCGTTGTTATGGAAACGACATCTCCAATGCACGTTCTAATGAACTCGCTCACCGAATCAGCGTATTCGTCAATGTTGTTGTTTGATGCAATACGAAGCATATCCCAGTCCACGTGATGGAAGCAGTCTTTGAGTGTGGAATCAGATTGGTCGGACCAGCGTTGAACAGACCTCAGCGCGGGGGCTTCTTGTTTTAGTTTCTGTCTGTAGGCAGGGATCAACAAAATGGAGTCGTGGTCAGCTTTTCCGAAAGGAGAGCGGGGCAGGGCCTTATATGCGTCGCGGAAGTTAGAATAGCAATGATCCAAGGTTTTTCCAGCCCTGGTTGTACAAACGATATGCTGATACAATTTAGGGAGTCTTGTTTTCAGATTAGCCTTGTTAAAATCCCCAGCTACAATGAGTGCAGCCTCAGGATATATGGATTCCAGTTTGCAAAGAGTCAAATAAAGTTCGTTCAGAGCCATTGATGTGTCTGCTTGGGGGGGAATATATACTGCTTGATTATAATCGAAGAGAATTCCCTTGGTAGATAATGCGGTCGACATTTGATTGTGAGGAATTCTAAATCAGGTGAACAGAAGGACTTGAGTTCCTGTATGTTGTTGTAACCACACCACGTCTCGTTAACCATGAAGCATACGCCCCCGCCCCTCTTCTTACCAGAAAGATGTTTGTTTCTGTCGGCGCGATGCATGGAGAAACCAGCTGGCTGCACCGACTCCGATAGCGTCTCTCCAGTGAGCCATGTTTCCGTGAAGCAAAGAACGTTACAGTCTCTGATGTCCCTCTGGAATGCTACCCTTGCTCGGATTTCATCAACCTTGTTGTCAAGAGACTGGACATTGGCGAGAAGTATGCTAGGGAGTGGTGCACGATGTGCCCGTCTCCGGAGTCTGACCAGAAGACCGCTTCGTTTCCCCCTTTTACGAAGTAATTTTTTGGGGTCGCCGGCTGGGATCCATTTCGTTGTCCTGGGTGAAAGGCAGAACACAGGATCCGCTTCGCGAAAGTCATATTCTTGGTCGTACTGATGGTGAGTTGACGCTGCTCTTATATTCAGTAGTTCTTCTCGACTGTATGTGATGAAACCTAAGATGACCTGGGGTACCAATGTAAGAAATAACACGTAAAAAAAACAAAAAACTGCATAGTTTCCTAGGAACGCGAAGCGAGGCGGTCATCTCTGTCGGCGCCGGAAGTCACAGAGGGGATAGTTCAGAGTGACATTCGTTATAGAATGGATGTTTCGGCGGTTGTCGTTCATCGCGTTCAATGATTCCGAATTCCTAGCTGCAGACTAGTAATTAGTATCAAAGACTTGTTCTTATTCTGTCGGTATCGATAGACTAAGAGTTTAACAACGTGGTATGGTTAACAGAATCAGCAATGGTCTACAACCTTTGTCCCCCTCCTAATGGAGAAAAACATGGTCTGCAACCTTTAACCATCTCGTAATTGAAGTAAGCTCGGTCTGCTGATCACAAACCCGAGTGGGGTTTTTATTCGGAAGGGCTATTATAGGCTATTATATAAACAGCGTTATGGTAATGTGGCCACACCGTCTCCCATGAGCTTCCCCAAGTCGTGACAAATGGACCAGTTCGTAGCTGGATTCTTCACCAATCTTTTATACTTTCTCCAGAACATGAAATTTGTTCGTGCCTCAAGTTCTGTGAGGTGGAAGGAATTCCTTTGTTCTCCATGACAATCTACTCTCTCTATACAGTGTGTCCATGAGGAGATCCTCAGGAATTTGCGACGTCTCTCTGAGCGCAGCAACCTTGTTGAAGGAGGCAAGGGGGAGGCAGGGAGAGGGGGATGGGGCTTGCTATACCCAAAGAGGCCAACGTCATGACACGCCTATATAGTATATAACCCAGAGACTCACTCCACTCAGTGGGCTCTCACTTTACTCACTTTGTGGGTGGTATGACCAGCTCCCTTTACTAAAGTTAATATCCTGATTGAGTAAAATGTCCACCACATTATTTGGTTTTTAGCATATAGATCATGCTCCAACAGTCTTCCCACTCCTTTCCATGGCCCGTGGATTTGGAAAAGGCCATTTTCTATTCGTCACCTGCACGAATGCGCACCAGATTGCAGATTGTGAAGTACTGGGCCCCATGCATTTGTTTGATGATGGTTGGGATGAGGGGTAAAGGGTAGCTGAACCTAGTGGTGGCTTTATTCAGAGTTCGATAATCAATGCAAAGCCGCGGTCCCCCACCTTTCTTTTTAACAAAAAATAAGCTTGAGGAGGCTGGTGACATAGAGGGGCGGATAAAACCCTGCTGGAGGCTCTCCTGTACCTACAGTGCCTTGCGAAAGTATTCGGCCCCCTTGAACTTTGCGACCTTTTGCCACATTTCAGGCTTCAAACATAAAGATATAAAACTGTATTTTTTTGTGAAGAATCGACAACAAGTTGGACACAATCATGAAGTGGAACAACATTTATTAGATATTTCAAACTTTTTTAACAAATCAAAAACTGAAAAATTGGGCGTGCAAAATTATTCAGCCCCCTTAAGTTAATACTTTGTAGCGCCACCTTTTGCTGCGATTACAGCTGTAAGTCACTTGGGGTATGTCTCTATCAGTTTTGCACATCGAGAGACTGACATTTTTTCCCATTCCTCCTTGCAAAACAGCTCGAGCTCAGTGAGGTTGGATGGAGAGCATTTGTGAACAGCAGTTTTCAGTTCTTTCCACAGATTCTCGATTGGATTCAGGTCTGGACTTTGACTTGGCCATTCTAACACCTGGATATGTTTATTTTTGATCCATTCCATTGTAGATTTTGCTTTATGTTTTGGATCATTGTCTTGTTGGAAGACAAATCTCCGTCCCAGTCTCAGGTCTTTTGCAGACTCCATCAGGTTTTCTTCCAGAATGGTCCTGTATTTGGCTCCATCCATCTTCCCATCAATTTTAACCATCTTCCCTGTCCCTGCTGAAGAAAAGCAGGCCCAAACCATGATGCTGCCACCACCATGTTTGACAGTGGGGATGGTGTGTTCAGCTGTGTTGCTTTTACACCAAACATAACGTTTTGCATTGTTGCCAAAAAGTTCAATTTTGGTTTCATCTGACCAGAGCACCTTCTTCCACATGTTTGGTGTGTCTCCCAGGTGGCTTGTGGCAAACTTTAAACAACACTTTTTATGGATATCTTTAAGAAATGGCTTTCTTCTTGCCACTCTTCCATAAAGGCCAGATTTGTGCAATATACGACTGATTGTTGTCCTATGGACAGAGTCTCCCACCTCAGCTGTAGATCTCTGCAGTTCATCCAGAGTGATCATGGGCCTCTTGGCTGCATCTCTGATCAGTCTTCTCCTTGTATGAGCTGAAAGTTTAGAGGGACGGCCAGGTCTTGGTAGATTTGCAGTGGTCTGATACTCCTTCCATTTCAATATTATCGCTTGCACAGTGCTCCTTGGGATGTTTAAAGCTTGGGAAATCTTTTTGTATCCAAATCCGGCTTTAAACTTCTTCACAACAGTATCTCGGATCTGCCTGGTGTGTTCCTTGTTCTTCATGATGCTCTCTGCGCTTTTAACAGACCTCTGAGACTATCACAGTGCAGGTGCATTTATACGGAGACTTGATTACACACAGGTGGATTGTATTTATCATCATTAGTCATTTAGGTCAACATTGGATCATTCAGAGATCCTCACTGAACTTCTGGAGAGAGTTTGCTGCACTGAAAGTAAAGGGGCTGAATAATTTTGCACGCCCAATTTTTCAGTTATTGATTTGTTAAAAAAGTTTGAAATATCCAATAAATGTCGTTCCACTTCATGATTGTGTCCCACTTGTTGTTGATTCTTCACAAAAAAATACAGTTTTATATCTTTATGTTTGAAGCCTGAAATGTGGCAAAAGGTCGCAAAGTTCAAGGGGGCCGAATACTTTCGCAAGGCACTGTAGGTCTCCATGACCTCGGTCTCCGCATAGGAGAGGGGATAGACATGTCCTCTCAGGAGGGATGCGTCAGACAGCAGGTCAATGACACAGTCCCAGAGGCGATGAGGAGGCAGGTGTGTAGCCTGGGTACTGGTGGCCCACTTTGGCTAAGGATGTGAGGGTTTATGTTTCCTCCTGCTCTGTGTGTGATCAGTGTAAGGCTCTTAGGCACCTGCCAGATCAGACACTATATCCTCAGGCACCCCGTAGTGCCAGAAGATGTGCGTAAACAAGGCCTCCGTAGTCTGAAGGGCTGTCTGAGGTGCGGGAGGTTCCTCCGCCCCCTCTGGACATCGAGGGGGTCCCAGCGTACTCCGTTCACTCTGTAATGGATTCGAGGCGTCGGGCTTGGGGCCTCCAGTACCTCGTGGACTGGGAGGGGTATGGTCCGGAGGAGAGATGTATCATTACCAGGGTCTCCCAGGTGGTGCAGTGGTCTAAGGCACTTAGAGATTCTGGGTTCGAGCCCAGGCTCTGTCGCACTCTCCGGGTTAGGGAGGGTTTGGCTGGCAGGGATATTGCGCACTAGCGACTCCTGTGGTGGGCCGGGCACAGTGCACGCTGACCAGGTCGCCAGGTGTACGGTGTTTCCTCCGACACATTGGTTCTTGTGTCAAGAAGGAGCGCGGCTAGGTTGGGTTGTGTTTCGGAGGATGCGTGGCTCTCGACCTTCGCCTCTCCCGAGTCCGTACGGGAGTTGGACAAGACTACCTACCAACACTTTAATGTAACTTGACAAGCAAGTTACATTAAACCTCTGACCAACCATATCCTCACATCAGTATTTGGAATGTAAATCAGTAACAAAGATTTTAATAAAGATTTATCAACTAATCCATCCTCTTACTCTTCTGGTCTAGAATAAAGGTGAAGTCCATTATTTTAATGAAAGCATGCAGATTTGGTGTATGATGTAGTTTATGTTGTTCCTGTTCTTTGCTTTTGATAAGATGGAAATGTGTAATGGAATAAAAACCAAAAAAGAATACCATGTGCTGTTCAGAGAGAGAACATTTTCCAAACATGACTGTTGAAAACGGACTGTTGTAAAAAAACAGCACAAGACGATACAGTTAACTTCTGACTGAATGTATTTTAGGTAGATGTTGAGACATTTCTTCTTCGGTAGGGCATCACTCCCCTAGTAGAACCCCAAGGACTAACCGGTAATCAGTAGACAAGCTACATATCCAATACCTTCCTCATTATCTCACTGTAGTTTAACACTGGATGTCTCTTTTCACTATTTGCAGGTCTGAATGAGAACAGTGGGATGTCATTCATTATTGTGGTGCAATGGACTTCAGCATTAGGGAACATAGTGATGTTGGCAACATGGTGATGTGGAACAGTTGCACCTAAGGAGGTATGCCGAGGACTGGACTATTGCTCAGATTGGGTGGGACCACAATATTTGCTTGAGCACACCTGAGCTATTTTCAGTTTATTGTTTCAAATTCAAGTTAATCTTTAGGAACATAGCCGGTTTGCAGGCAGGATGAACATACAAGACAGAACATATAGATTCTGTTTAAACACCAGTTGAATGTTAATCCACTGTTGTTGCTACTTTTTCAGTCCCATTTCTCATCCAAGGGAAATGGGTTGCATCTCACTGAAGCATCGGTCACAGTTGTTATGATCAATATCATTCACTGTATATAGATAAGGAGGGATTGTCCTCTTTACAATGACTGATTGTTGACCTCTTGGACCTCTTGAATTTATTTTCCACTACATGACTTTGGTACCAGAGAGAGTTCTCTGAGAGTTCTCATTTACAACTGCGACCTGGCCAAGATAAAGCAAGATAAACAGCTTTTACCCCTAAGCCATAAGACTCCTGAACATCTAATCAAATGACCACCCAGACTATTTGCATTGCCCCCCCCCCCCCCCTCTTTTATACCGCTGCTACTCTCTGTTGTTATCATCTACAGTATATATAGTCATTTTAATAACTCTCCCTACATGTACATATTACCTCAACTAACCCGTGTCCCCGCACATGGACTCTCTACTCCCCTGTATATAGTCTCGCTATTGTTATTTACTGCTGCTCTTTAATTGATTTATACTTTTATTTGTTATTGTTATTCGTATCAAACACCTGCATTTTGTGACTAATAAAATGTGATCTGATTTGAATTTCAGGACCTGAATGGTAGTTTGATCATAGCACTCCTCTCACAGCTATACAAGTATTCCCTGAATTTACTCAGTTTGTTTGGAATGGGAAGTATACCCAGCATACCTCCAGCAGAAGGATTGGCCTGCTAGAGTTGTAACATTTGCTAACATGAGTACACATTGCATACAATGGTGTAAGTTTCATTTTTTACCTTTATAAACTCAACTTGCGTCTGTAAATATCTGTATTCATTATACTATTATTATTTCCGTAGCCTAGGCTACACTAATGGTCACGTTCCAAGCCCTATGCCTGTAAAGTGATTTGAACGCCAATCGGCTACACTCCGATACTGTACCTGCACCACGGTAGGAATTTATGTTTTACGCCTCAATTTTAACCAAGATTAAAGTGAATAGTTAACTTGATTATGATAAGTTATGTAATAATCAATAGCATAGTAGTTCTACAGTAGCTATAGAATTAACGTTGTAAAGTTGAAAAGATAAAATAAAAACAAAAGCAACATTTAACTTTCGATTTTGATCATACTGTAGGTAGCCGATTGTATTACCTCATCTAATCACTATGTATATCATACAACATAAAGATAAATTAAGAGAGTAGGTCTAAACCTAGCAACAACAAAAAATATCACGTCCTTCTGCCATATTGATAATTATGTGTTAAATATACAGTCTGGGATTTGAAAAACAGCAGAGGCTATTAAAGCTTTCATTTTAATATCCTCTGGGATTTTATTTAGCAGCTGAGATATGGGGCTGAAACGTAACCACTCTCATTTATAGACTGAGCTATGAATGGAAGGACATGATTATGCATTGATTGAAAATTATCGTTTTAACCATGGTTTAAAGTGGTACGGTGTTCCGTTTATAATTAGAGTACATTGTTTACAAACAATGGCGTAAAACAATGTCTTATTTTGTGTTCTTATGGTGTAAAACAGTGGAATTTAACAATAGTCAATGGCTGTATAATTCATTTAAACGTCCAATAATAGATGTACCAATCAAATAAACTTGATTATGATGAATTATTTGTTCATCAATAGCATAGTAGCCTACAGTACCTCAAGAATGAACATTGCAAAGTTGAAAATAAAATAAAAACGAAAAAAACATTTAACTTTCGATTTTGATCCCCATGACGTCACAAGATGTTATCTAACCGGTTTTACAGGTGAACTACAAAACTCTGCACCCGACTGTAGACTAGGCTAACCTACATGTATGTGGCATTGGTAGCCTATTTCATTAGCTCATCCATCACTATTCACATCATATACAAATATACACCAGTTTATTAGGTGCACCAACCCGTTCACTAAAATTAAGCGTGATTCGTCACTCCAGAGAAATCGTTTCCACTGCTCCAATGGGGCGTGCTTTACATCACTCCAGACGACGCATGACATTGCGCATGGTTATTTTAGGCTTGTGTGCGGTTGCTCGGTCAAAAAACAGTTATTTGGGAATTTGGTAGTGAGTATTGCAACTTAGGACAAACTATTTGTTTGCGCTAAGCACTTCAGCACGCAGCGGTCCTGTTATGTGAGCTTGTGTGGTATACCACTTCCCAGCTGAGCAGTTGTTGCTCCTAGAGGTTGAAACTTCACAATAATAACATTTACAGTTGACTTGGGAAGCTCTAGCAGGGCAGAAATTTGAAGAACTGAGTTGTTGGAAAGGTGGCATCTTATGACGGTGCCACTGAAAGTCACTAAACTCTTCAGTAAGGCCATTCTACTGCCCGTGTCTATGGAGATTGCATGGCAGTGTGGTCGATTCTATACACCTGTCTGCAACAGGTGTGGCTGGAATAGCCGAATCCACTCATTTGAAAGGGTGTCCACACACTTCTGTGTATATATAGTGTATATTATTATGCTCACTCAACTGTGCCTCACAATAATAATACAACAAATTATATATTACCATTGTGATCATATAGATTTTGTAAATATAATTTTCAGAAGAACAACATTGGCAGGGCAATTCAAGCATAGTGATAATGTATTGGGCCTACTGTACATGTGGCCATAGAGGCCAGATCGTTTTTCAAGATGTTCAAACATTCATAGATGACCAGCAGGGTCAAATCATAACTATGATGGCTATAGAGGGTGCAACAGTTCAACACCTCAGGAGTAAATGTCAGTTTGCTTTTCATGGCAGATGTTCAAAAGTTTCTCTCCCTGCAGTGGCAGGTAGGCAAGGTATTTTATGCTAATGAGACAGTAGTGTCCCCTCTTTCCTGCTTATAGTACTTCCTTATACCTTAGCACTTATTTGTACTTTATCAGTGTGACCTTTGACCAGTGGCGACCCACCTTTGACCAGAGCCCCTCCTGTTTTGAGCCCCACCTGTTTAGCTAAAAAAATATATAATAATAATAATAATAATAAATATATATATATTTTTTGCATATATCATATATCAGTTTGCAAATAATGTTAAAAAAAATAATGTAAAAAACATGTTTTCTTTCTTGCTTTCTTGAGTAAGGCAGCTCCAAAATGCAGGCATTTGATTAAGGCAGTCCCCCGCACCTCTCTGATTCAGAGGGGGTGGGTTAAATGCGGAAAACACATTTCAGTTGAATGCATTCAGTTGTACAACTGACTAGGTATTCTCCTTTCCCCGTTCACCCTAGCTCAATGCTTTCTGTGTTGGTGGGGTAGCCAGCGGAAAATACGGAGCATAGGGGCTAGTAATGTTCTCTAGTTGCGGCCTGATTGGCTCAGTGTTCTGTCACTCATGGGGACACTACGTCAACACAAAATCTATGGGGAGAGATCGAAAATTCAAACCCCTTGGGTGCTGCCATAGAGTTACATTAGATGTGCCCATCCACAAAGGCTCAAGGTCATTGGCCACAGACAAAATTACGTCAAATCAGGTTATATGTCCCATAGCTTCAACATCATACATTCAAAGTCTTAGCTAGCAACCATCATCATGAATGAAGTCAACAATCTACTGGCAAATCCTTTACAATCGTTGTCATATGAAGAGAAACTATGAAGAGAAATTATAGATACAATGTATCTGTGCTCATCGGCCATTGGACAAGTTGGAAATCACTAATTCAACAATGAATGGTTTGGTAGGAATCAGTGGCTAACTCCAAGCATTGCAAAGTAAGTACTGGCCTGCTATTCAGTGGAGTGTGTGTGGTCCAAGTCTGGGTTTAAGTGTCTATTTTCCAAGCTTATAAGGACAAACATTCAACACTGGTGTCACGACTTCCGCCAAAGCCGGTCCCTCTCCTTGTTCGGGCAGCGTTCGGCAGTCGACGTCACCGGTCTTCTAGCCATCGCCGCTCCACCTTTCATTTTCCATTTGTTTTGTCTTGTTTTCCTGCACACCTGGTTTACATCTCCTCATAATTACTATGTGTATTTAACTCTCTGTTCCCTCCATGTCTGTGTGGGGTGTTGTTTACTGGCAAGGTTGGCACGCTTCCGGCTGGTTTGTGCCAGGTTTTGTTTTGTACCCGTGCTTTGTGGCAGCCGGTACTTTGTACTTGGTTATTGTACTTTGTATTGCCTCAGTAAAGTGCTTTGTCCACTCATCTCTGCTCTCCTGCGCCTGACTTCCATGCACCAGCTACACTCACCATTTGACAGAATACCTCACCCTCAATGGAGTCAGCAGGTGCAGGTGCCCCTGTTTTAGGGGTAGAGGAGCGCGTCCAGGAACACGCAGCGATGCTCCACCATCTCGGCGCCGCCATGGACCGTGTCGTCCAAACAATGGACCGCTGGGAGAGACAGGGAGTCCCTCCAGCACCTCCACCAGCACAACAGGGGCCTCCACTTCTCGCTCCCCATGTACCCGGTTCCAGGTGTATTCGTCTCGCCCTCCCCAGGGAGTACGATGGGACTCCCCAGTGTTTCCTGCTGCAGTTGGAGTTATACCGGGCGGCCGTCCACCCGGCTCCTTCGGGCCATGAGAGGGTGTCCGCCCTTGTCTCATGTCTCTCGGGGAAAGCCCTGGAGTGTACAAACGCTGTGTGGGTGGAAGGAGATGCGGTGCTGGACCACTTAGAGGAGTTCACCCGTCGTTTCCGAGCAGTCTTCAACCACCCGCCCAAAGGTAGAACGGCTGATGAAATTCTCTTTCACCTGCGGCAGGGGACGAGGAGCACCCAGGAGTTCGCTCTGGACTTTCGGATCCTGGCCGCCGGAGCGGGATGGAACGGCAGGGCCCTGATCGACCACTATCGCTGCAGCCTGCGCGAGGATGTCCGTCAGGAGTTGGCCTGCAGAGACACCACCCTCACCTTTGACCAGCTGGTGGACCTGTCCATCCGGCTGGATAATCTGCTGGCCACCAGCGGACATCCAGATCGGGTTTTGTTGGTTCCAACCTCCATCACCACCGCTCTGATACCTATGGAGCTGGGAGGTGCTGCGCTTAGAGAGGCCGGAGGAGGGGCCTTCTCGTGCACCATTTGTGGCCACAGAGGTCACACTGCTGGTCGGTTTTGAGTTTGTTCCTCTGGGGGTCGAGGCAACAGGCAGGGCACTCTAGCGTCACCCCAGGTGAGTCGGCACCATTCTCACCCAGAGCCCTCTGTTGCACCCCTGTTTTTGCATGTCATTTTTCCTGAGTTTTCCCCGCAATCCCAGCATAAGGTGCTCGTCGCTTCAGGCGCAGCTGGGAATTTTATAGACAGAGCATTCGCTCATAGTTTAGGGATACCTATTGTTCCAGTGGCTGTGCCCTTCCCACTTCACGCCTTAGACAGTCAACCATTAGGGTCAGGGTTGATTAGGGAGGCCACCGCTCCCCTGGGCATGGTGACGCCGGGGGGTCACAAGGAGAGAATCAGTCTCTTCCTCATTGACTCTCCTGCATTTCCCTTGGTGCTAGGCCTACCCTGGTTAGCCTGTCATGACACCACTGTTTCATGGCAACGGAGGGCTCTCACGGGGTGGTCGCGAGAGTGCTCGGGGAGGTGTTTAGAAGTTTCCGTTGGTGCTACTACGGTGGAAAGTCCAGACCAGTTCTCCACCGTGTGCATTCCCGCCGAATATGCTGATTTGGCTCTCTCCTTCCCCAAAAAGAAGGCGACTCAATTACCACCCTATCGACGGGGGGATTGTGCGATAAATCTCTTGGTAGACGCCGCACTTCCCAGGAGTCACGTGTATTCCCTGTCACAGGCGGAGATGGCGGCTATGGAAACATATGTCTCCGAATCCCTGTGTCAGGGGTTCATTTGGTCCTCTACTTCACCCCTGTGCCTCCTCAAGTTTATTTTTTGTGAAGAAGAAGGAGGGAGGTCTGCGCTTCTTCACCAAACTAGATCTCAGGAGCGCTTACAACCTGGTGTGTATCCGGGAGGGAGACGAGTGGAAGACGGCGTTCAGTACTACCTCAGGGCATTATGAGTACCTCTTCATGCTGTACGGGTTGATGAATGCTCCATCAGTCTTCCAAGCCTTTGTAGACAAGATTTTCAGGGACCTGCACGGGCAGGGTGTAGTGGTGTATATTGATGACATTCTGATATACTCCGCTCCACACGCTGAGCATGTGTCCCTGGTGCGCAGGGTGCTTGGTCGACTGTTGGAGAATGACCTGTACGTCAAGGCTGAGAAATGCTTGTTCTTCTAGCAGTCCGTCTCCTTCCTAGGGTACCGCGTTTCCAACTCAGGGGTGGAGATGGAGAGTGACCACATTTCAGCCATGCGTAATTGGCCGACTCCCACCACGGTAAAGGAGGTGCAGCAGTTTCTAGGGTTTGCCAATTACTACCGGAGGTTTTTCCAGGGTTTTGGTCAGGTAGCGGCTCCCATTACCTCACTGCTGAAGGGGGGACCGGTACGTTTGCAGTGGTCGGCTGAGGCGGACAGGGCTTTTGGTCACCTGAGGGCTCTGTTTACCTCGGCTCCCGTGCTCCCGTGGATTCCATCCGGATCCCTCTTTGGTGTTCATAGTGGAGGTGGACGCGTCCGAGGCTGGGACAGGAGCCGTGCTCTCTCAGCGCTCGGCTACACCACCGAAGCTCCACCCCTGTGCCTTCTTCTCGAGGAAGCTCAGCTCGGCGGAGCAAAACTATGACGTGTGGGACCAGGAGCTGTTGGCTGTCGTCAAGGCTTTGAAGGCGTGGAGACATTGGCTTGAGGGGGCTAAACACCCTTTTCTCATCTGGACTGACCACTGCAATCTGGAGTACATCCGGGCAGCGAGGAGACTGAACCGGCGCCAGGCAAGGTGACCCATGTTTTTCACCTGTTTTGTTTTCACCCTTTCTTACAGACCTGGTTCCCAGAACATGAAGGCAGACGCACTTTCCCGGCTGTATGACACAGAGGAGCGGCCTATGGATCCCACCCCCATACTCCCGGCCTCCTGCCTGGTGGCGCCGGTAATGTGGGAGCTGGACGCGGACATTGTGCAGGCGCTACGTGCAGAGCCTGCTCCCCTCCAGTGTCCCGCTGGGCGTCTGTACGTTCGGTCTGCTGTCCGTGACCGGGGTGATCTATTGAGCCCACACGTCACCTTCCTCTAGTCATCCAGGCATCGATCGGACGGTGCGCTGTCTGAGTGGGAAGTACTGGTGGCCCACTTTGGCTAAGGATGTGAGGGTTTATGTTTCCTCCTGCTCGGTGTATGCTCAGTGTAAGGCTCTTAGGCACCTGCCCAGAGGTAAACTACACCCCTTAACCGTTCCACAACGATCCACAACCTGTCGACCGATCTCCCCCATCACAGGGAAACACCACGATCCTGGTTGTTGTGGATTGTTTTTCTAAGTCCTGCCGTCTCCTTCATCTGCCCGGTCTCCCTACAGCCCTTCAGACTGCGGAGGCCTTGTTTACGCATGTCTTCTGGCACTACGGGGTGCCTGAGGATATAGTGTCTGATCTGGGTTCCCAGGACACTTCGAGGGTCTGGAGGGCGTTCATGGAACGTCTGGGCGCTCTGGCGCCTTGGCATCAGAGTCAGACTGAGGCTCTTGCGGTGAACGGCGCGGTTCAGGCGCGCGGAGGATACATGGGACGCCGCCCATGTTCACCTCCAGCGGGCTGTGCTGCACCAGAATGCCAGCGCAGACCGTCACCGCAGTGAGGTCCCGGTGTTCCCCGGTCTGGCTCTCGACCCGAAACCTGCCCCTCCGCCTGCCCTGCCGGAAGCTGGGACCGCGGTTTGTGGGGCCATTTAAAGTCCTGAGGAGACTGAACGAGGTGAGTTACAGGTTACAGCTTTCCCTCGATTACCGTATTAACCCCTCGTTCCATATGTCTCTCCTCAGGCCGGTGGTGGCTGGTCCACTCCAGGAGTCTGAGGTGCGGGAGGTTCCTCCACCCCCTCTGGACATCGAGGAGGTCCCAGCGTACTCCGTTCACTCTATAATGGATTCGAGGCGTCGGGTGAGGGGCCTCCAGTACCTCGTGGACTGGGAGGGGTATGGTCCGGAGGAGAGATGTATCATTACCAGGGCCTCCCAAGTGGTGCAGTGGTCTAAGGCACTGCATCGCAATGCTAGCTGTGCCACCAGAGATTCTGGGTTTGAGCCCAGGCTCTGTTGCACCCTCCGGGTTAGGGAGGGTTTGGCTGGCAGGGATATCGCGCACTAGCGACTCCTGTGGTGGGCCGGGCACAGTGCACGCTGACCAGGTCTCCAGGTGTACGGTGTACGGTGTTTCCTCCGACACATTGGTGCAGCTGGCTTCCGGGTTGGGTGTGTGTTGTGTCAAGAAGGAGCGCGGCTAGGTTGGGTTGTGTTTCGGAGGACGCGTGGCTCTCAACCTTCGCCTCTCCCGAGTCCGTACGGGAGTTGCAGCGATGAGACAAGACTACCTACCAACACTTTAATGTAACTTGACAAGCAAATAGTGGTTAAACCTCTGACCAACCATATCCTCACATCTGTATTTGGAATGTAAATCAGTAACAGAGATGTTTTATCAACTGGTCTAGAATAAAGGTGAAGTCCATTATTTTAATGAAAGCATGCAGATTTGGTGTATGATGTAGTTTATGTTATTCCTGTTCTTTGCTTTTTATAAGATGGAAATGTGTAATGGAATAAAAACCAAAAAAGAATACCTTGTGCTGTTCAGAGAGAGAGAGAGAGAACATTTTTCTGACTGAATCTATTTTAGGTAGATGTTGAGACTCCATTTCTTCTTCGTGAGGGCATCACTCCTTCTTCGGTAGGGCATCACTCCCCTAGTAGAACCCCAAGGACTAACCGGTAATCAGTAGACAAGCTACATATCCAATACCTTCCTCATTATCTCACTGTAGTTTAACACTGGATGTCTCTTTTCACTATTTGCAGGTCTGAACGAGAACAGTGGGATGTCAATCATTGTTGTGGTGCAATGGACTTCAGCATTAGGGAACATAGTGATGTTGGCAACATGGTGATATTGTGGAACAGTTGCACCTAAGGAGGTATGCCGAGGACTGGACTATTGCTCAGATTGGGTGGGACCACAATTTTTGCTCAGCACACTTGAGCTATTTTCAGTTTATTGTTTCAAATTCAAGTTAAGCTTTAGGAACATAGCCGGTTTGCAGGCAGGATGAACATACAATACAGAACATATAGATTCTGTTTAAACACCAGTTTAATGTTAATCCACTGTTGTTGCTACTTTTTCAGTCCCATTTCTCATCCAAGGGAAATGGGTTGCATCTCACTGAAGCATCGGTCACAGTTGAAAGCAAAGCAAAGCAGTGCGACAAAAAACAACACATGGGAGAAACAAAAGTACAGTCAAAAACAATAGAAAAATCTATATACAGTGTATGCAAATGGAGTAAGGCAATAAATATGTCATAGTAGCGAAGTAATTACAATTTAGCAAATTAACACTGGAGTGAATGATGTGCAGATGATGATGTGCAAGTAGAAATACTGGTGTGCAAAAGAGCAAAACAGTAATTAAAAACAATATGGGGATGAGGTAGGTAGTTGGATGGGCTATTTACAGATGGGCTGTGTACAGCTGCAGCGATCGGTGAGCTGCTCAGATAGCTGTTGCTTAAGGTTAGTGAGGGAGATATAAGTCTCTCTGATTTTTTGCAATTCGTTCCAGTCATTGGCAGCAGAGAACTGAAAGGAAAGGCAGCCAAAGTAGGTATTGGCTTTGGGGATGACCAGTGAGATATGCCTGCAGGAGAGCGTGCTATTAGTGGGTGTTGTTATGGTGACCTTCGCTTTACCTAGCGAAGACTTATAGATGACCTGGAGCCAGTTGTTCTGGCGATGAATATGTAGCGAGGGCCAGCCAACGAGAGCATACAGGTCGCAGTGGTGGGTGGTATATGGGGCTTTGGTGACAAAACGGATGGCACTGTGATAGACTGCATCCAATTTGCTGAGTAGAGTGTTGGAGGCTATTTTGTAAATGACATCGCCGAAGTCAAGGATCGGTAGGATAGTCAGTTTTACGAGGGTATGTTTGGCAGTGTGAGTGAAGTAGGCTTTGTTGCGAAATAGGAATCTGATTCTAGATTTGATTTTGGAATGGAGATGCTTAATATGAGTCTGGAAGGAGAGTTTACAGTCTAGCCAGACACCTAGGTATTTGTAGTTGTCAGAACCGTCCAGAGTAGTGATGCTGGTCGGGTGAGCGGGTGCAGGCAGCGATCGGTTGAAGAGCTTACATTTAGTTTTACTAGCATTTAAGAGCAGTTGGAGGCCACGGAAGGAGTGTTGTATGGCATTGAAGCTTATTTGGAGGTTTGTTAACACAGTGTCCAAAGAAGGGCCAGATGTATACAGAATGGTGTTGTCTGTGTAAAGGTGGATCAAGGAATCACCCGCAGCATCATTGATATCATTGATATATACAGAGAAAAGAGTTGGCCGAGAATTGAACCCTGTGGTACCTCCATAGAGACTGCCAGAGGTCCGGACAACAGGCCCTCCAATTGTACACACTGAACTCTATTTTAGAAGTAGTTGGTGAACCAGGCAAGACAGTCATTTGAGAAACCAAGGCTGTTGAGTCTGCCGATAAGAATACGGTGATTGATAGATTCGAAAGCCTTGGCCAGGTCGATGAAGACGGCTGCACAGTACTGTCTTTTATCGATGGCGGTTATGATATCGTTTAGTATCTTGAGCGTGCCTGAAGTGCACCCGTGACCAGCTCGGAAACCGGATTGCACAGCGGAAAAGGTACGGTGATCAGTGATCTGTTTGTTAACTTGGCATTCGAAGACTTTGGAAAGGCAGGGCAGGATGAATATAGGTCTGTAACAGTTTAGGTCTAGAGTGTCACCCCCTTTGAAGATCTTTCCAATCTTTAGGAATCTCGGGCGATACGAAAGAGATGTTGAACAGAATAGTAATAGGGGTTGCAACAATGGCGGCAGATAATTTTAGAAAGAGAGGGTCCAGACTGTCTAGCCCAGCTGATTTGTACGTGTCCAGGTTTTGCAGCTCTTTCAGAAAATCTGCTACAGTGCCTTGCGAAAGTATTCGGCCCCCTTGAACTTTGCGACCTTTTGCCACATTTCAGGCTTCAAACATAAAGATATAAAACTGTATTTTTTTGTGAAGAATCAACAACAAGTAGGACACAATCATGAAGTGGAATGACATTTATTGGATATTTCAAACTCTTTTAACAAATCAAAAACTGAAAAATTGGGCGTGCAAAATTATTCAGCCCCCTTAAGTTAATACTTTGTAGCGCCGCCACCTTTTGCTGCGATTACAGCTGTAAGTCGCTTGGGGTATGTCTCTATCAGTTTTGCACATCAAGAGACTGACATTTTTTCCCATTCCTCCTTGCAAAACAGCTCGAGCTCAGTGAGGTTGGATGGAGAGCATTTGTGAACAGCAGTTTTCAGTTCTTTCCACAGATTCTCGATTGGATTCAGGTCTGGACTTTGACTTGGCCATTCTAACACCTGGATATGTTTATTTTTGAACCATTCCATTGTAGATTTTGCTTTATGTTTTGGATCATTGTCTTGTTGGAAGACAAATCTCCGACCCAGTCTCAGGTCTTTTGCAGACTCCATCAGGTTTTCTTCCAGAATGGTCCTGTATTTGGCTCCATCCATCTTCCCATCAATTTTAACCATCTTCCCTGTCCCTGCTGAAGAAAAGCAGGCCCAAACCATGATGCTGCCACCACCATGTTTGACAGTGGGGATGGTGTGTTCAGCTGTGTTGCTTTTACGCCAAACATAACGTCTTGCATTGTTGCCAAAAAGTTCAATTTTGGTTTAATCTGACCAGAGCACCTTCTTCCACATGTTTGGTGTGTCTCCCAGACACACCAAACATGTGGCAAACTTTAAACGACACTTTTTATGGATATCTTTAAGAAATGGCTTTCTTCTTGCCACTCTTCCATAAAGGCCAGATTTGTGCAATATACGACTGATTGTTGTCCTATGGACAGAGTCTCCCACCTCAGATGTAGATCTCTGCAGTTCATCCAGAGTGATCATGGGCCTCTTGGCTGCATCTCTGATCAGTCTTCGCCTTGTATGAGCTGAAAGTTTAGAGGGACGGCCAGGTCTTGGTAGATTTGCAGTGGTCTGATACTCCTTCCATTTCAATATTATCGCTTGCACAGTGCTCCTTGGGATGTTTAAAGCTTGGGAAATCTTTTTGTATCCAAATCCGGCTTTAAACTTCTTCACAACAGTATCTCGGATCTGCCTGGTGTGTTCCTTGTTCTTCATGATGCTCTCTGCGCTTTTAACAGACCTCTGAGACTATCACAGTGCAGGTGCATTTATACGGAGACTTGATTACACACAGGTGGATTGTATTTATCATCATTAGTCATTTAGGTCAACATTGGATCATTCAGAGATCCTCACTGAACTTCTGGAGAGAGTTTGCTGCACTGAAAGTAAAGGGGCTGAATAATTTTGCACGCCCAATTTTTTAGTTTTTGATTTGTTAAAAAAGTTTGAAATATCCAATAAATGTCGTTCCACTTCATGATTGTGTCCCACTTGTTTTTGATTCTTCACAAAAAAATACAGTTTTATATCTTTATGTTTGAAGCCTGAAATGTGGCAAAAGGTCGCAAAGTTCAAGGGGGCCGAATAATTTTGCAAGGCACTGTATCTGGATTTGGGTGAAGGATCAGCTTGGGAGGCTTGGGCAAGTAGCTACGGGGGGTGCGGAGCTGTTGGCCGGGGTTGGGGTAGCCAAGAGGAAAGCATGATCAGCCGTAGAGAAATGCTTATTGAAATTCTTGATTATCGTGGATTTATCGGTGGTGACAGTGTTTCCTAGCCTCAGTGCAGTGGGCAGCTGGGAGGAGGTGCTCTAATTCGCCATGGAATTTACAGTGTCCCAGAACTTTTTGGAGTTAGAGCTGCAGGATGCAAATTTCGGATTGAAAAGCTAGCCTTTGCTTTCCTATCTGACTGTGTGATTTGGTTCCTGACTTCCCTGAAAAGGGACTATTCGATGCTAGTGCAGTACGCAACAGAATGTTTTTGTGCTGGTCGAGGGCAGTCAGGTCTGGAGTAAACCAAGGGCTATATCTGTTCTTAGTTCTACATTTTTTGAAAGGGGCATGCTTATTTAAGATGGTGAGAAAATTACTTTTAAAGAACAACCATGCATCCTCTACTGACGGGATGAGGTCAATATCCTTCCAGGATACCCGGGTCAGGTCAATTAGAAAGGCCTGTTCGCAGAAGTGTTTTTGACAGTGATGAGGGGTGGTCATTTGACCACGGACTCATAATGGAAGCAGGCAATGAGTCAGTGATCGCTGTGATCCTGATTGAAAACAGCAGGGGTGTATTTGGAGGGCAAGTTGGTCAGGATAATATCTATGAGGGTTCCCATTTTTACAGATTTAGGGTTGTACCTGGTGGGTTCCTTGATAATTTGTGTGAGATTGAGGGCATCTTGCTTAGATTGTAGGACGGCCGGGGTGTTAAGCATATCCCAGTTTAGGTCATCTAGCAGAACAAATTTTTAAGATAGATGGGGGGCAATCAATTCATTTTTTTAAATTAGAAGCTCGAACTGTTTGGGCATAGACCTGGAAAGTTTGACAGAACTTTGCAGGCTATCTCTGCAGTAGATTGCAACTCCTCCCCTTTTGGCAGTTCTATCTTGATCATTTTTCACTACTGTCAGAATTCTGAAAATAGCACTTTTTAAAACACCACCAGTCCTGACACATCCTTAGAGGTTCATAGTTTATTTATAACTCATGGCTAGGTTGTTCTGCTGTGTACTCCATGAAACCACTTGTGACACGAGGGAGTAAATTATTGATCACATCAGAGGAGAGATGTGGCTGACTCACCCTCATCACCTCAAACCGTTCTGTTTCTTTATTCAAACACTGCTTTGAATATGGGAAGAGGAGTTCAAATGCTTGAACTCAGAGATTTGAATTGTTCATGTATTGCTTTTGGATTGTAGTAATCACAGGTTGTGTTTGCTGCATCAAGATAAGTAGAAAGCCGAGATAGTCTTTGTATAATTTGTACAGCTCCGTTTAGTGAATGAAAACGTGGAATGTTCACAGTTTAAGTCAGTTGAACCTTGTATCGATACTACTGAAACCATAGAAGAGAACAAACTTGCCTATGTTTCCCCAAAGATTCAAGGTTTTCATACCAGCATTTAGCAGATGTAGAATGGTGTATACTGAAGTGACTGAACACACATTTGTATGTCCTCTCTTGATTAAGATACTTATATGTTGGCCTTCCTCCCCTCCCCACCAGAGAAATCTGAACAATGAATTAAGCATTTTAAAACTGTAATACAATGACAAATGACCCACAAAACCCTGTCGCTCTGTTTTCTTGAATCACTGTTCTTCACCTCTAAGCACAGGATGGGATATTTGTAATATCAGCCTGCTAGGGGTCACCAAAAATATGAACATGTTCTATCACAGTTAGAACCATAGAGGTGGTTATAATAACACATTAATAAACACACCACCAACAGGAATGTGGAGTGTTCTGAAGTATGTCGTATGACTTAGATTGTGTGGCTGGGTGTATTGTATTGTCTAGATTGGAGCATCTATACTGTGTGCAACACATAAACAATTTGCTGCCATATTTGAGGTTTGAGAAACATAACCAGCCTTGATAGTTAAGGGAATAAAACCTCAAGTGTTCTGCAAATGTGTTTATGCCGTTTTATGGATGTCAGAGAGGGGAGTTGAACACAACCACACATCAACCAAACCTCTATTTAAATTAAACAGAACATGAAGCACAAAGTCATCACATCCTGTTCTTACACCTCAAATGTTCCATTGCAGCTGTTCTCCTTTAGAGCTGAAACCATCACAGACTTTTCTCAACCATGAACTGTGTTTTAATGGCAGGAACAGGAGCTAATCAGAGCCAATCAGTAAAAAACAACAGCACTTTTACCCCACATTTTAACACTTTTGTGTCAACGTTTTTTATTCAACTAAACCAACTGATTGAAAAAGGCCCTGGGGTTTGTTGTGTGCGATCATTACAACAAATGTACATTTTCATCAGCAATGCTGTCTAGGCTTTGTCCGGCTATTTAGTAGCGAATGTCGCGACATACATTTATCTGAGTGTGCTATGTCATTGTGTACTCAGTCTTTTTTCCATCCCGAGGTGATTGTGATAAAGTGCAGTTATGACAATTATTTCATGGATTTACGAACCTAATCTATCAAAAATAATTGTGCCAAAAATGGATTTGGTCAAATATATTTGAGCATATACAGTTTATTAATTCAACTGTAATCCATCCAAAAACGATTTATTGTTTTTGGTTTCGTCAATAATTATAAATCTATGAATGGTGCTGTCCAAGCTGTCACAGAGTGCCCGCTTTGTGCTCTATCGTTTTTATCGTGATGAGATTACATTTTTTTATGACAACACAAACAAATCACAGCAAGCAGATCCACAGTTCCATTCCCTACGACCATTCCGTGTGCTCTCCACATTCAAGATGTCGAAGGTGACCTACTTTAGTTTTCAACTTAATTATATAATAAACAATGAACTTATTTACTTTTAATCAATATTATATCAATAGCAATATGTCTGTTTTAACATTATAGGCTACACAAAGAAATGTTGGTGATATAGGAATTGCCTCACAAAAGTAAAAGAGGCAGCTGTAGCCTAGCCTTGTGCAGGGCTTCCCAAACTCGGTTCTGGGGCCCCCTCCTGGGTGCATGTTTTGGGTTTTGCCATAGCACTACACAGCTTATTCAAATAACCAACTCATCATCATGCAACTTTAGGAAACCCTGGCGTAGTGTGTGGCTGCAACCTGGACTCAGGTAGACAAAACATAGTAAAATCACATCAGGGACACTCCAATTACAATGATACATTTTGTATGGTATGTATACATTTGTAGATGTCCATAATCCATTTTATATAATATGTTATGAATTGCAATTTGACGTGGCTTACGTTAGCTAGGTGGCTAACGTTAGGCTGGGGATTAGGTTAAAGGGTTAAGGTTAGGTTAAAGGGTTAAGGTTAGCTAACATGCCAAGTAGTTGCAAAGTAGCTAAAAAGTAGTAAATAGTTGCAAAGTTGCTGAAGTTATCCAAGATTAGATTCAAATGTAACCTTTTGGGTTGCTAGACATACGTGTTAAATGCCCACCCATTCACACCGACAGTTGCTAGACGTTCGTGTTATACGCCCACTCATTCACCCTGACCAACCACCCTACTTTTGCCTTAAGTAACCCTACCAAAAATAACATATACTAATATCAGTGTCCCGGGCTTATGTTTACTATGTTACATCTAGTCTGAGACCAGGCTGGTGTGTAGGAGAATGTATCCATATCGTGCATAGTGTCACATGGAATGACGCTGGAGAGACGAAGCAGGTACGGGAGTCAAACATTTAATAAAGAACGGACATGAGACAGGAACAGCGTCAGTAAACTAATAATACAGACAAAAAACAATCAATGCATCAGCAGGGAAACTGACAAATATAGGCGAGGTAATAAACAGATAAGTGAGTCCAATATAGCTGAAGCGCGTGACAAGGGAAGGCAGGTGTGCGCAGTGGATGATAGGAGTGAGTGATGCAGGGCAGCCTGTTACCCTCAAGCACCTGGGGGGGGGAAGAGCAGGAGCAGACGTGAAAAATAGTCTAAACTTTATCAACTTTAAACTATATTCTATCAATAGCAATGATTATGATTAGGATACACGATTAAATTAATATATGTCAACTGTATTCAAAATGTCCACATGGATACTAAAGGAAAGTAAATCAAATGTAGTCTTTTGTCTCTCTAATCTGGAATGCATTTACCAGATGCTTGTCACCTTTCACCTTTACCTAGTTTGTTTTCAGATAATAATACAAGACAGTAAAAAATATATCAGTAGGCATACATTCTATACATTAGAGTAATAAAATATGAACAGGCCTAAAAACACAATAAAAATGCAGTGCATGAAGAAAGCTATTGTTGCGAAAACGTTTCAAATCACAGTTTACAGTTTACTAAAGGTGTTAGAGCATAGGCTTTAGGCTATAACTCGGAAGGGTGCTTCAGGCAATATTTTAACAACTAATGCAATCTCTTTTTAATTCATATTCATTTGGGTTCTGATGTATGACACACAAATTATTGTGGCCACAATGAAAATCAGGATGTTTATGCTGAGAAAAACATGGTTCAGCCAAGTGAGAGCATGTTCCTGTTTGATTTCTGAAACAAGAGGAAAGTGGTTGTTACAGTCATGTCTACTTGAATAGTAGGCTAACAAAACAGACACATGTCAAGTTGTACCAACACTTACCCTTTGGGACCAGTGTTGTCAACTCTGGGACCAGTGTTGTCAACTCTGGGACCAGTGTTGTCAACTTTGAGACCAGGGTCATCTGGTTGATGTCTTACACAGGAAAAAGGAGAGATGGCCACTTTACAATATTATAAACAATTTCTTTAGAATTTCATCAGAAATTCAGCTGCATAACAATGGTTTATTTTGTAATGTAGCCTATATGCGTGTTACATTCTTAAAAGTGTTTCAAAAGTATGCATAAGCTACAACAATTTTGTGGTTGTTGGGTAACACCCAAACGTGTGCTCTCTGTCATTATGAATTATTATGTAACAGTACAAAAGTACAGAAAAAAAACATAAGAACTTATCTGGTGTTTTCACCTGCAAAAGTTTTTGAAAGCAAACTAAAGTTTTATCCATATTTTCTGAAAACCAATGTAATTTAAACCAATTACATGTCAGTGGTGGTGTTGATGATATACATACCTTCAAAAATGTGAAGTGTGCCACCCTCCCCATAAACCTTGCTGTTGACACTGTCAATGATGCACTTTGCGATGCAAATTGGCATAATGGTGTCATTCAAGGTCAGGTTTCTCAATGTCATAGTAGTAGCTGTTTTGCTCAAATTTATGTTGACACGTTGCGTATACAACTCCAAACTTGTGACATCACCTTGATCTTCAATGATCCATCTCATTTTGCAATGTCTTATTTCCTCATGATCTGAGGTTATGTTGCAATAAAGAGCAGCTGTTTCCCCTACTATGTAAGCATTCTTTGAGGACCACTGGTTCATCCACACCCTGGCATTTGCAGGGACTAGGAGGAAACAAACATGCATAGTAATGAATGTCTGAACTACCCTTTAACCTTAACTTGCATGCAGTATGATTGTCAACATCTTCTGAAAATGTTCAAGGTAAAAGTGCCTTACATTCTTATTTTAGAAATAACATCCATTATATCAACCATAGCAATACTTATCTTAGATAATTATTATGGATAATAATATCTTACATATATTTGTTAAGTGTCTTACCTGGGAATAACAGCAATACTATAGAACACCAAAAGGGAAGTTTGCACATGATTCTGTAGATTGTTCTCGTTCAGTGTCAACTACGGATGAAAATGAACAACCCCTGTTTTCCTGTAATCATATAACTTCATACTGTAGAACAGAGTACAAAAAAAAGCCACAATGAACACAGAGACTCAGAAACGTTACGGAAGCCTGTAGACAGGATATGCTGTATAGGCTACTTGTCATAAAGTGCAGCTTGGTCAATGGTTCCCCGTAACGTACAGTGGGGCAAAAAAGTATTTAGTCAGCCACCAATTGTGCAAGTTCTCCCACTTAAAAAGATGAGAGAGGCCTGTAATTGTCATCATAGGTACACTTCAACTATGACACTTCAACTATACTTATTTTCCACCATAATTTGCAAATTAATTAATTAAAAATCCTACAATGTGATTTTCTGGATTTTTTTTCTCATTTTGTCTGTCATAGTTGAAGTGTACCTATGATAAAAATGACAGGCCTCTCTCATCTTTTTAAGTGGGAGAACTTGCACAATTGGTGGCTGACTAAATACTTGTTTTTCCCCACTGTATATTCTAGGAGTCAGGAAGCAGGTGCAGAAGGTGTGTTTTAATAATGAGAATAAGCAGATAAACAAAACAGAAGAAGTGTACTGAACGTAAACAAAACCAATACTGCTTGAAGACTGAGGCTACTGTGTGCTAAATAAAGGGTAACTAATCAAGGTAATGATGAAGTCCAGGTGTGCATGACGATGGGGAGCAGGTGTGCGTAATGATGGTTGCCAGGTGTGCGCAATGTGGGTTGCCAGGAACGGGTTTAGTAGACCTGCGACGTCGAGTGCAGGAGAGAGAACGGGAGTAGGCGTGACATTCCCAACCTTTTTTCAGTTACTTTACCACCAACTAAATTAGGCTTTGCCAGAAGTACCCCCTCATGTGCATTTTAACAGTAGGCATGTGGTGTCATGAGTCTTCTCAAGTAACCTTATGTTGATAGAGCTAGATCATGCTGCAGTCACCTCATCTGACATCTGAAGATAGTTGATGATGGCAGACTATTTGATTAAATTGGTGTTGGATCACATAATCCTACCATCTTCACATAGGCTTACTGCAAGTTATAGCACATTGTCAAATTATATTTCTCAGATTCCCAAGCAATCTCTGCATATTTTCTCAGTTTTTATTGATATATGAAATAACTTATATGAAACTGAATTGACTATCTTCTGAAGATTTTGTTTTGGTTTATGGTTTATCTTGGTTTGTCTGAATGTAACACATTTTTGAGTTGAGTCACATTGCCTTGAAAGTAAACATACTAGCAAGATGCCATGGGATTGTGGGTAATTGTGTGTCCCTTGAGTTCATATTTCTTTGTTTCTTGTTCCTGTGTTGGTGTCTAGAGGTGTTTGTGTGTTTGTCTCTAGCCAGATTATTTAAATGGCATAGTTCATATATTGGTACCTTTTGCTAATTTATCAAACACTGCAACATAAACTCATAAACGTATTACCTACTGTAGGACGAAAGATTTTGACTTCGCCAGAAACATTTCATTATAAATTCCCCCAAAATGATGACATTAGCTTGCCTTAGACTTTTATATTTGAAATATTCTACAAAATCATACTCTTCAAGTTCTCTTGAAGGGATGTTGTAGAATCTAGTTTTAGTGAAAGTGTCTGTCCTAACCGATGCCATGCTGAAGATTACGGATATAGTTACATTATGGTTATATCCAAATTAAATACCTTGACTGACAGAAAAATCTATCTTTTTTTTGTCTCTTTCAGAATATGACATCGTTTTTCCTCTATATAACCATTATATTTGTTACGCTACTTGGGCGTACCTATAATGGTAAGACACCTAACCTATTTTGTTGACTATTGTAATTACCTTGTCCAAGAGACATTTTAACCTGCAGTAATTTAAGAAAATTAATTCTCAATTCTCATAACTGTTATGGTTGTTAACTACAATTAAAGCCACAGTCTAACATTTACAGTCATTTTAAGTCGTGAAATATAGCCAATGATTTTGAAGAATGTTCATGAACTAAATTATGTTTTACTTGTATTTGGTTTCTAGGTTTGGAAGAGAACCATAAACCAACCACTGAATTAAATTGTAATGACGGTCCTAGACACATATGTAATAACACAGATTGTAGCTGGACTGGCTTCTTGAAAGACGTTGTATTTGATTGCCCGCTTGATAATGGTAAGTTCAGCGATTAGCATTTGTAAACGTGTTCTAAAATGTTTTACTGTATTTATCAATGGCAATTAATCCCAATGAAATGTTCACTATTTTTATGCTGTAATATAGACAAGTGAAAACATTGTTCTCATGCAATTGATTCATTTTTCACAAAACTACAAGATAAGTTTCCCCCAAACCCTGGTCCAGAGTCACAGTCTATAAGTGCCACCAAGTCCTTTCTGACCTCTCTTGTTTTCCCTACAAATAATAATCATTGTAATTGTACTCAGTACCACCAGGGTTGGCAGAGGAGAGTGAAGAAGAGTGTTTCTAATGTGCACTTTTATATGATTTACTTTTCTAGACAAGTTTCAATGTTCAGTGGAGACGGATGAAGTAAAGAAAAACCAGGAAGAACAACAAACAGTACCAGTGGCACCGATATGCAAAGACAATAGAAGCTGTGGATTCCCTACAACATTTGTCGGTGAAAGTGTAAGATGCACCATACATATGCGTAAGTAAAGGGGGCTTCCGACTGGCTCCTGAGTGGCTCAGCGGTCTAAGGCACTGCATCTCAGTGCTAGAGGTGTCACTACAAACACCCTGGTTTGAATCCAGGCTGTATCACAACCGGCCATGATTGGGAGTCACATAGGGCGGCGCACAATTGGCCCAGCGTCGTCTGGGTTTGGCCGGTGTAGGCCGTCATTTTAAATAAAAATGTGTTCTTAACTGACTTGCCTAGTTAAATAAAGGTTAAATAAAAATAAAATAAATAAAGTATATAGCTTGTCATTAGGACTCATATAAATGTTTTATATGCCTTGTTTGACCTATTATACCATAATAATTTAAATGACAACAAGGCTATCCATATCCTGAACTAGTAGTTGGTATAATTGAACAAACCAATTTGAACAATGAATTACATCATTACATCAATGTGCATGTTTCAGTGCTGATTTTTATTTAGAAATAGTGTTTTTGACATATTTTCAACAGAAATACAGCCACCAATAACATCAAGAGGACCAGAAAAGATGGAAGATGGAAAAGGTCATTGATTGTTTACATTTTGGAATTCCACTAACGGTCCATATGTAGCCAAACGTAGCTGCTGCTCATGTTGGTATCTGTAATGATGGGGCAAAAGCCATGACAGGGAGACATAGTGGAGTGGTAACGTGCGTGCAAGCAGTTGCTCCCGACGCTAGTTGGGTACACTGCAGCATCCACCGAGAGGGTCTTGCTACCAAGGGAATGCCTGACAGCTTGAAAGACATTTTGGACACTACAGTGAAAATAGTTAACTTTGTTAAAACAAGGCCCCTGAACTCTTGTGTATTTTCTGCACTACACAATGATATGATTGACCATAACTGTTATGGTTGTTAACTACAATTAAAGCTACAGTCTGTAACATTTACAGTCATTTTAAGTAATGAAATATCGTCCTTGATTTTGAAGAATGTTCATAAACTAAATTATGTTTTACCTGTATTTGGTTTCTAGGTTTGGAAGAGAACCATAAACCAACCACTGAATTAAATTGTAATGACGGTCCTAGACACATATGTACTAACACAGATTGTAGCTGGACTGGCTTCTTGAAAGACGTTGTATTTGATTGCCCGCTTGATAATGGTAAGTTCAGCGATTAGCATTTGTAAACGTGTTCTAAAATGTTTTACTGTATTTATCAATGGCAATTAATCCCAATGAAATGTTCACTCTTTTTATGCTGTAATATAGACAAGTGAAATCATTGTTCTCATGCAGTTGATTCATTTTTCACAAAACTACTGAAGAAGTTTCCCCCAAACACTGGTCCAGAGTCACAGTCTATAAGTGCCACCAAGTCCTTTCTGACCTCTCTTGTTTTCCCTACAAATAATAATCATTGTAATTGTACTCAGTACCACCAGGGTTGGCAGAGGAGAGTGAAGAAGAGTGTTTCTAATGTGCACTTTTATATGATTTACTTTTCTAGACAAGTTTCAATGTTCAGTGGAGACGGATGAAGTAAAGAAAAACCAGGAAGAACAACAAACAGTACCAGTGGCACCGATATGCAAAGACAATAGAAGCTGTGGATTCCCTACAACATTTGTCGGTGAAAGTGTAAGATGCACCATACATATGCGTAAGTATATACTGTAGCTTGTCATTTGGACTTATATAAATGTTTTATAATGTATACAATAATAATTTGAATGGCAGCAGGGATATCCACATCCTGTACTAGTAGTGTCGTGAATTACATCATTACAGGTTTACATTATTGTGCATATTTCATTGCTGTTTCTTATTTAGAAGTTGTGTTTTTTCCATATTTGCAACAGAAACACAACTACCAGCAACATCAAGAGAACCAGACAATCTGAAGAATGAAACAGGTAATTTATTGTTTACATTTTGTATTAGATTTTATCACAATGACAATCTCTCAGTTCCCCAGAAGAAGAAAAAGCATTGGGTTGGAAGATGTGGATGTATTAATACCTGATGTACAGAGATACATTGCAAAATGAAGGGTCTACTGGACAGAGGTTGATCTACAGCAGTGGTTCCCAAATGTTTTAGAGTCCCGTACCCCTTCAAACATTCAACCTCCAGCTGTGTACTCTGGCACCAGGGTCAGCGTACTCTCAAATGTTGTTTTTGCCATCATTGTAAGCCTTCCACACACATGAGTGTGAGTTTTAGTCACAACCCGGCTCGTGGGAAGTGACAAAGAGCTCTTATAGGATCAGGGCACAAATAATAATAATCAATCATTTTGCTCTTTATTTTGCCATCTTACATATAAAATCTTATTTGTTCACCAAAAATCGTGAATAACTCACCACAGGTTAATGAGAAGTGTGTGCTTGAAATGATGCACATAACTCAGCAATGTTGGGTTGTATTGAAGAGAATCAGTCTTAAATAATTTTCCACACACAGTTTGTGCTTGTATTTAGTTTAATGGTAGTGAAGGCAGATAATCCACGTGGTACGTGGTTGCAAAGGGCATCAGTGTCATAACAGCGTGATATGCCAAGCCAGGATACTCTGAGCGCATCCCAATCCAGAACTCTGGCAGTGGCTTCTAATTAAATTCAATTTTCACAGAACCGCTTGTTGAGGCTCCCTTGTTCAGATTTCGGTAAGTGGACTGGAGGCAGGGCATGAAAGGGATAACGAATCCAGTTGTTTGTGTCATCCATTTCGGGAAAGTACCTGCATAATTGCATACCCAACTCACTCAGGTGCTTCACTATATCACATTTGACATTGTCCGTAAGCTTGAGTTCATGTGCACATAAAAAATCATACAATGATGGGAAGACCTGTGTGTTGTCCTTGTTAATGCAGACAGAGAAGAGCTCCAACTTCTTAATCATACCCTCAATTTTGTCCCACACATTGAATATAGTTGTGGAGAGTCCCTGTAATCCTAGATTCAGATCATAAAGGTGTGAAAAAACATCACCCAGATAGGCCAGTCGTGTGAGAAACTCCATCATCATGCAAGCGGTCAGACAAGAGATAATTATGGTCAGTAAAGAAAACTTTAAGCTCGTCTCTCAATTTTAAAAAAGACGTGTCAATACTTTGCTCTTTGATAACCAGTGCACTTCTGTATGTTTTAAAAGCATTACATGGTCGCTGCCCATATCATTGCATAGCGCAGAAAATACACAAGAGTTCAGGGGCCTTGCTTTAACAAAGTTAACAATTTTCACTCTGTGTCCAAAACGTCTTTCAAGCTGTCAGACATTCCCTTGGCAAGAGCCTCTCGGTGGATGCTGCAGTGTACCCAAGTGGCGTCGGGAGATACTGCTTGCACGCACGTTACCACTCCACTATGTCTCCCTGTCATGGCTTTTGCTCCATCAGTACAGATACCAACATGAGCAGCAGCTACATTTGGTTATATATGGACCATTAGTGGAATTCCCACGAGAGAGTTATGGTTAATGTGATTGGATGTTAATTATTTGACTAGGCTACCTGTATTCAACATTGTGTTGTTATTTCGCTGAACACCAGATGGTTAAATTTTTATTTTGGGCAGTGAAACGAGGCTACTCAGGCGAGAGAGAAAAAACTCACCCAAATGTATAACCCCGTTGGAAAATATAAGGACTGTTTGAAAATGTGAAAAAAAAGGAACGTTTTTTAAATGTGAATCACATTTTTGTTTGGAGTAACCCTGACGGTATTGCGCATACCCCCTTCCCAGTTTGGGAATACCTGATATACAGTATGTATCTGCATGGATTCATTTGAGTATCAGTCGTGTATTGTTCCTTTGGAGTTCCATGTCATAGTTCTCATGTTTTTCAGAGCCAAAACACAATATACCCTGGTGGATTTGGTTAATCATTTGCCTTTGCCTTTGGCATTAGCGTTGGCATTGGTGTTGGGATTTGGATTAATCGATGTCAGGTAAGTTATCTACAGTAATATAATTGTGCTTTGTAGAGACATTTTTTATTCAGAATAATTTATTCATAATAGGAGTATGATTAAGTGTTGATATACTGTAACTCATTACTGTTGTTTTTCAATAATTGCTATGATTTTGGAGCACCAACAAAAATAAATATGCAATCCAACCTTTGTTTTATTCTCAGAAGAAAAAGGATTCATTTGAGACACGTGATGAGGCGTATATAGAAGTGGATGGAATGGTATAAAAAACGAATGAGGTGGTATTATTGCAGGGGTTAACCTATGGGTGCACTAGTATGAGCCATCATCAGCCAGCAGGCTATTTTAATACTAATCTCATTGGGGTAAATTAATAAAATGTTTTAAAAGATAAATCAAATCTGCATGGATTAGTGTTTGCCATCATGTGTGATGCAGTGATAAAACACCTGAAAGAATGCCTACATTAACATACAGTACCGGTCAAAAGTTTGGAGACACCTACTCATTCCAGGGTTTTTCTTAATCTTTTACTATTTTATACATTGTAGAGTAATAGTAAAGAAGACATAAAAACTATGAAATAACACATATGGAATCATGTAGTAACCAAAAAAAGTGTTAAACAAATCCAAAGATTTGAAATTCTTCAAAGTAGCCACCCTTTGCCTTGATGACAGCTTGGCACGCTCTTGGCATTCTCTCAACCAGCTTCATGAGGAATGCTTGAAGAAGTTCCCACATATGCTGAGCAGTTGTTGGCTGCTTTGCCTCCACTCTGCGGTCCAACTCATCCCAAACAATCTCAATTGGGTTGAGTTCGGGTGATTGTGGAGGACAGGTCATCTGATGCAGCACTCCATCACTCTCCTTGGTCAAATAGACCTTACACAGCTTGGAGGTGTGTTTTGGGTCATTGTCCTGTTGAAAACAAATGATAGTCCCACTAACCTTACAGTGAAATGCTTACTTACAGGCCCCTAACCAACAATGCAGTTTAAAAAATATGAATAAGAATAAGAAATAAATGTAACAAGTAGTTAAAGAGCAGCAGTAAAATAACAATAGTGAGACTATATACAGGGGGTACCGGTACAGAGTCAATGTGCACTGGTTAGTTGAGGTAATATGTACATGTAGGTAGAGTTATTAAAGTGACTATGCATAGATAATAACAGAGTAGCAACGGCATAATAGGGGGGGGGGGGGGGGCAATGCAAATAGTCTGGGTAGCCATTTTATTAGATGTTCAGGAATCTAATGGTTTGGGGATAGAAGCTGTTTAGAAGCCTCTTGGACCTAGACTTGGCACTCCGGTACCGCTTGCTGTGCGGTAGCAGAGAGAACAGTCTATGATTTGGGGGGCTGGAGTCTTTAACAATTTTAGGGCCTTCCTCTGACACTGCCTGGTATAGAAGTCCTGGATGGCAGGAAGTTTGGCCCCAGTGATGTACTGGGCCGTACGCACTACCCTCTGTAGTGCCTTGCGGTCGGAGGCCGAGCAGTTACCATACCAGGCAATGATGCAACCAGTTGTTGATGGTGCAGCTATAAAACCTTTTGAGGATCTGAGAACCCATGCCAAATGTTTTCAGTCTCCTGAGGGGGAATAGGTTTTGTTGTGCCCTCTTCACGACTGTCTTGGTGTGCTTGAACCATGTTAGGTTGTTGGTGATGTGGACGCCAAGGAATTTGAAGCTCTCAACCTGCCCCACTACAGCCCCGTCGATGAGAATGGGGTCCGGTCCTCCTTTTCCTGTAGTCCACAATCATCTCCTTTGACTTGATCACATTGAGGGAGAGGTTATTGTCCTGGCACCACATGAAGCTTGTTGAGCTGTCATCAAGGCAAAGGGTGGCTCCTTTGAAGAATATCAAATATAAAATATATTTTGATTTGTTTGACACTTTTGGTTACTACATGATTCCATATGTGTTAGTTACTTCATAGTTTTGATGTCTTCACTGTTATTCTACAATGTAGAAAATAGTCCAAATGAAGAAAAACCCTGGAATGAGTAGCTGTGTCCAAACTGTTGACTGGTACTGTACCTTAACAGAAAGTTTGAAAATGGTTTACAGTAGTTACTACAAATGTTATAATAAGGAGTAATTAATATGACCGCCACAAAATGACATACGATGAAAGGCTTCTCCCTCTTCTATTGTTAGTTTAATAATCTGATAATATGTGAAGCATGACTCAGGTGGAACGTGGGAGGTTTCCCAACATCCACTCATTCAATCTACTCCCCATGACTCAACCTTACTGTTAACTGCTGGGGCTCAAACTGGATATAGCTGTTTTAATGTTTGCGACACTACTAACTACACTAACTGCATTAATCATCAACTGATATGAGTATTTTGACTTCATCCTAACCCCAATTACAATACTTTTTTCAAGATACCAAACAAATAACATAATATTTGGTTAAGATATGATAAGATGATAATTTTTGAAGAGAGCAAATTACTTTTTTTTGTCCATGTCACTGGAATAGTAGAATGAACTTTATTTGTCCATACAGTGTAGTTACTGTTTTGCCTAACCCTCTCCTACCTAGGACTTATGGTTTACTACTGTTAAATACTAATTGTGTTTGTGCACTTACTCAAGAAAATATTTGTGTTCAATTTTAATTATTGAAATGTTTTTATTTCTGTAATTTAGGATTTTATAATTGTGGGGATTTCTTCTACTGTTGTTTTTGATTTACAGTACCTATGGTGCATTTTGTGCTTGCTTCATTATCCTTATTGGGATGCACTCATTGCTTGATCATCAGCTAAATTATTGAATTGTTCATTGTAATTCTAATGTTACATTTTAGATGTTCAAGCAACTTTAAATAAGGTGAAGATTTCCTTTCTTAATGTAATCGGAAAAATAACATTTGAAATAACCGTAAATATGTGAAAACTGTGGAAAAAACAAGCTACAGTCTAATATGCATATGGAATTATATTGGTGCAGGCACATGATTCTACCTTGTACCTAGCAACGTCCTTAAACTGTGACTATGTTCATGATGTAACAGGACCTCATGTGCCATAATGCTCAGGGAGATTAGCAGACACTAAACCAAATGAATAAAGCTGGGATTCAATCATTGCTGATTTTCTTATACTTCTCCCCGGTTATTTATGCAGTGTCAGAGGTGCCTGATTTATTATGGCTGATAAACTTTTCTGCTTCCTATCACAACCCTGTGCACTCATATAATGACATTCTGTTGACATTGTCATTGGATATTGATATAGTATGAAGACACACCCATCCTAACCTTCCTTTGTATTTTCAATATGAATTGTTTGTTATTTTGTGGACTTTGGTGCTTTATCCACAATGATTGAATTCTGCCTACATGAGCTCTGTTGATATACTTACAGTAACTCCACCTTTTTGTCACAAGAGGGCAGTGTCTTGCTTTAGAGAGAGACAGAGGGAGAGGCGGGATCAACATCCCACACTTCATCTCCCAGCTTCTCATGTTGGCTTTTAAAAATATATTTTTTATTTTATTGTGCTTACTTGATTGACTGAATGTGCATCTTGTCAAATGTCTTCAGTTCCAATACTTTTAAATATGCAACTAATTAAGTATCATTAAATGGCATGAACACTATATTTGCATTAGTCTTGATAATAGAAATATATGAGTTTGACTTCACTGCAAGTGAAATGGTTCTGTGTACTACAGTGTGAAAGGGGAACTGAGAGGGTACACCCTGTATAAAGGACCTAATTGGATGTACATATAGTGGGTTCCTGCTCTTTAATATTGGGGAAGACCCCTCCCACACTCTACTCCCTACTCAGTTCTGAAATATACATTTAAAAGCAATATTTGGATTCGTGGAGACAGCATTCAAGGTAAATGCTGCATATGTTGGCTCAGCCGGAAATGACCTGATCTTCAGTGCCACGGATTGAGTCGAGCCCTAAGAACCTTGAACTGACCAGAAACCTTGAACTAACGTAACTACTCAGGACTAGACTATAATGTATATATTCCCTTTGTTTTTAACTTTTCTACCATGAATTATGTTCACTGTGTCTGGTGTATGTACAGGTTATACAAGTATAAAGATTTATATTAATTTGTAACTTTGTCGCTGTGATCTGAAATAAATCAATTTCCTAACAGGTTCGGTTGGTATGACAATAAAGTGTTGAATCTTGATTGTTCCCTTCCTTCTTTGGAGATGTTGCAATACATGATAAGCATCTGTAGGCTATATATAGAAGGGGAAGTAATTGGAGCTTTTATTATGCTACCTGTGTAGTGTAGAAGTTGTCATTGAATGGTTCATGTTGGGTAGGGGGAAGGCCCTCTGACTCAAAGCAGTGCACATTCAAGTTGGAAAATTTGCTTTTCTTAGGAAATAGAAACTTACACAAGAGTTTATACAGTCATGTACATGTGCACACAACTGGATGGATAGCTCGAGATTTCGGCAATGAAGCCCTTTATCTACAGTGCCCTCTGTATTTATTGGGACAGTTCTATTGGCTCTATACTACAAAAGTTTGGATTTGAAATCAATCTATGAGGTTAAAGAATGGATTCTCAGCTTGTATGTATGTGTATTTGTGTACATATTGGTTGTACCATTTAGAAATGACAATACTTTTTACACATAGTCCCCCCTATTTTCTGTTGTTCCATGTGGTGAATCTGTTATTTAATGCGTTTGTATGGGCTAATAGTACTAAGGGACAAAATCATTTTTCATTAAATATTTTTTGTATACATTTTTGGGATATTTCAAGGGGTCTTACAATTCTAAATCAAATAGCAAAATTATGCTTGGTATGACCTTCTTAAAACAATTCCACATAGCTTAGTATTTTATTCGTCACTGCGCCGAATACAACAGGTGTAGACTTTAAAGTGAAATGCTTACTTACGAGCCCTTAACTTCTTAACCTTAACCTTAACCTTAACCTTAACCAACAATGAAGTTAAGAAAATTAACTGTTAGGAAAATATTTCATAAATAAACTGAAGTAAAAACAAATGTATACAAAAATAGAAGCCAAGAATGCTAGTACCATGCAAAAATCTTGAACTATCCCTTTAAGATTGTAAGCAGAAGAGTTTAGCTGAAAGTAGATATTATCATCTGTTCTCTTGTACCATAAGGACTACTAACTGGCTGCCTATTACCTCAAGGATTCCTCACTTACTCAAACGTTGACTACAGCAACAAGCTAGGGTTCCACCGTAAAGATTTTCACTTAACACCAGATTTGACCAAAGGCTGGGGCTCTCTGGCCTATTGGGTTAAGACAGACTGAAAAAAAAGAGGTGTAATGTAAAATGTGTTTGCTGTATTCAGGCTTGTGTCATGAATTGTGGTTATGGTACATGCACATTAGCCAGCTACATGGTGAAATGTTCTCTACCTCCTTGTCAGGAGCCACACCACCTCTTGGTTCCATTGAAACCTTTGCACATGATGCTATTGTCCCCATCTGACCCCACACCTAATGGGGTGTTAGTTACACCCAGACCCACGGTATTTCCACCCAGTCTGTCTTGGTTGAGATTCTCATTAAGCATACATGCATATCCACACTTATGGAGCAATTGGGGTTAAGTGCCTTGCTCAAGGGCACATTAATTAACAGATGTTTCACCTAGTCGGCTGGGAATTCGAACCAGTGACCTTTCGGTTACTGGCCCAATGCTCTTAACCACTAGGCTACCTACTGCCCCGGCTGAAACACTGGCTTTATGTGTCTGCTGGACCAAGAGAGCGTCTAGTTTGCAAAAATTGTAGAAGACTCCAGCCACCCAAGTCATAGACTGTTCTCCCTGCTACTGCACGGCAAGCGGTACCGATGCACCATGTCTGGAACCAACAGGACCCGGAACAGCTTCTACATCCAAGCCATAACACTGCTAAATAGTTAGTTAAATAATTAACCAAATAGCTACCTGGACTATATGCATTGACTCTTTTTGCACTAACTTTTTTGACTCATCACATACGCTGTTGCTATTGTTTACCATCTGTCACTTCATTCCTAGTTATATGTAAATATCTACCTCAATTAGCTTGTACCCCTGCACATCGACTCGGTAATGGTACCTCTGGAATGTAGGCAAGTTATCGTTACCCTTTGTCTATCTTTTATTATTACCTGTTTTACTTTTCTATTATTTCTCTATTTTCTTTCTCTCTGCAGTGTTGGGAAGGGCCCAAAAGAAAGCACTTCCCTGTTAGTCCACACCTGTTGTTTACGAAGCATTTGACGAATAGCATTTTATTTTAGTTGAACCAGTGATGTTATGGACAAGAGTTTGTTGACCAGGGCTATACAAGGTATGGTCCCTATACAAATAATCCTGTGCAAATAGATCAATCAATGACATTGGCACAACACACAATGCTTTATCTGTCTGTACCACCTTTCCCTGCCCAATGATCAATACAGAACTACAGTTACAAAATGACATTTTTCTCATACATCTACAGTGCATTTGGAAAGTATTCAGACCCTTTGACTTTTTCCACATTTTGGTAGGTTACCGCCTTATTCTAAAATTGATTAAATTGTTAGTTTTTTCTTCATCAATCTACACACAATAACCAATAATGACAAAGCAATTTTTTTATTTAAAATAAAAACTGATAATTACATTTGCATAAGTATTCAGACCCATTATCAGTACTTTGTTGAAGCACCTTTGGCAGTGATTACAGCCTCAAGGCTTCTTGGGTATGACCCTACAAGCTTGGCACACTTGTATTTGGGGAGTTTCTCCCAATCTTCTCTGCAGATCCTCTCAAGCTCTGTCAGGTTGGATGGGGAGCATCACTGCACAACTACTTTCAGGTCTCTCCAGAGATGTTCAATCGAGTTCAAGTCCGGGCTCTGGCTGGGCCACTCAAGGACATTCAGAGACTTGTCCCGAAGCCACTCCTGCGTTGTCTTGGCTGTGTGCTTAGGGTCGTTGTGCTGTCGGAAGATGAACCTTTGACCCAGCCTGAGGTCCTGAGCGCTCTGGAGCAGGTTTTCATCAAGGATCTCTCTGTACTTTGCTCTGTTCATCTTTCCCTCGATGGTCTGTGCGACCTTTAGGTGCCTTTTGGCAAACTCCAAGCGGGCTGTCATGTGTCTTTAACTGAGGAGTGGCTTCCGTCTGGCCACTCTACCATAAAGGCCTGATTGGTGGAGTGCTGCAGAGATGATTGTTCTTCTGGAAGGTTCTCCCATCTCCACAAAGGAACTCTGGAGCTCTGTCAGAGTGACCATCGGGTTCTTGGTTACCTCCCTGACCAAGGCCTTTCTCCCCCGATTGCTGTTTGGCCGGGAGGCCAGCTCTAGGAAGAATTTTGGTGGTTGCAAACTTTTTCAATTTAAGAATGATGGACGCCACTGTGTCCTTGGGGACCTTCAATATTGCAGCATTTTTTTGGAACCCTTCCCCAGATTTGTGCCTCAATACAATTCTGTCTCAGAGCTCTACAGACAATTACTTTGACCTCATGGCTTGGTTTTTGCTCTGACACGCACTGTCAACTGTGGGACCATATATAGACAGTTGTGTACCTTTACAAATCATTTCCAATCAATTTAATTTACCACAGGTGGACTCCAATCAAGTTGTAGAAACATCTCAAGGATGATCAATGTAAACAGGATGCACCTGAGCTCAATTTCGAGTCTCATTGCAAAGGGTCCGAATACCTAAGTTGTATTTATTTATGTTTTATATATTTTTTTTATACATTTGCACCAAACAAATGTGTTCTGTCATTATGGAGTATTATGTGTAGATGTATGAGGGGAAAATTATGTAATACATTTTAGAATAAGGCTGGAAAAAAGTGAAGGGGTCTGAATACTTTCCGAATGCACTGTAATTGCAGTAGTAGCATTAGCATACAATAGACACAAGACCAAATACCTTCAGCAGTCTCTGACACAGTTCCCAGGCTATGATCCACCTGATAGTCAATGTGTACAGGCTCTCATTGTCATCTCCACCATCACCCACAAATTAGAGAGAATTTCACAGACCTGTCCCCTTTATTTCTCACTGCAGCTTCACCTCTACCACACCACAACTTTTAGGCGCCTCTGCTCTACTGACTGTAAGACCCGTATACACAGATTACTCTGAACAGGGTCTGCGGCCGTACAGTGACGGTTTGCCATTCATGCATTTTGTGTAAGTCACAGTCATCTTGGTAGTGGTTCCTCTGAAGTACTCAGACTCAGGCGTTTACGTGTTGTAGTGTACTGTAACAACGCAGCATCGTAGCATCACATTCAAACCTTATCAATTCTGTTAACATCTCACCTGCTGCTTCTGCTTTTCATTCATGGACTCTTTGATTCATTCAGAGACAATATAAAACTGTTTCTAATAGAAACAAAGATGTGTGTCAAGAGACTCAGATCAAAGCAGGGAGAATTAACAGTGAGTTTGTCTCATCTGAGTGATGACTGAAATATAGGTGTTGTCATCCAGGTCACCTGGGACTAGGAGAACTGGAATAAACGTCTGTAGCAAAGTGACAGATGTGCTGAATGGACGACCATGTCAGCAACCATGCAGACATTCCACTTACATTGGTTTGGTTGATAAAGACTAGACACACACACACACTCCAGTGACACACACCAGTGAGTCAGCATAGACGCGGGGCAGGGTGAGTGTAGTGAACGTTAAACTGGCAGTAGAGGACTAGCAGGTGTTAGGGGGTGGGATGTGGGGGAGAGGTACTCTTGCTATTACTGTATAAGAGACCGTAAAGAACAGCCTCATACACCATCTCTCGCTGTCTCTGCCCGGTATCTGAAAGGGTGACATTTCTGTGTTTGGTTAGAGGGACCACTCATAATCACTTACAGCCACATAGAGTAGACGAGACAGTCCGGTGGTTTGAGTTCAAGTCATTTCAACACCAAACAGTGAAGTAGTCTCAGAGCATGACACAGGAGCTCTAACGCTAACTCTCTCTCTCAGCTAAATTAATTGCCAAAGCAAGTGAAATAGATAATAAACAAAAGTGAAATAAACAATGTAAAATGAACAGTAAACATTACACTCACAGAAGTTCCAATGGAATAGAGACATTTCATATTTCATATTATGGCAATATACATTGTTGTAACAATGTGCAAATAGTTAAAGTAGAAAAAGGAAAATAAATCAACATAAATATGGGTTGTATTTACGATGGTGTTTGTTCTTCCCTGGTTGCCCTTTCGTGTGGCAACAGGTCACAAATCTTGCTGCTGTAATTGCACTGTGGTATTTTACCCAATACATATGTGAGTTTATCAAAATTGTATTTGTTTTTTAATTCTTTGTGGGTCTGTGTAATCTGAGGGAAATATGTGTCTCTAATATGGTCATAAATTTGGCAGGAGGTTAGGAAGTGCAGATCAGTTTCCACCTCATTTTGTGGGCAGTGTGCACGTAGCCTGTCATCTCTTGAGAGCCAGGTCTGCCTACGGCGACCTTTCTCAATAGCAAGGGTATGCTCACTAAGTCTGTACATAGTACATAGTTAGAGCTTTCCTTAAGTTTGGGTCAGTCACAACGGTCAGGTATTCTGCCACTGTGTACTCTCTGTTTAGGGCCAAATAGCATTCTAGTTTTCTAGTTTTTGTTGTTGTTAATTATTTACAATGTGTCAAGTCATTATCTTTCTCTCTCTATCTCTCTCTTTCTCTCACTCACTCACTCTCTTTCTCACTCTCGCACAATGTGAATAGTTTTCTTCTGAAAGGTTCTTCTTTCCTGTGAGAAAGATGCGTAGGTGTGTTTCTTGACAGCTACCCTTACACCTTGTATTATCTGTGATCCAAATAATGTGAAGAACAGACCACCATGTGGCTAACCCCAACAACAGGAGTGCTTGATGAGGACTAACTAAGGGAGATGGCAAGTTGGTCATCAACACCTCCATCACTTCAAATGGAATGCCTACTGCACTTCATCATGGTATTTGCGTTACTTCTGTTTCAAGCAGGCAACATGCACATCCAGAGTCAACGTGTTATGAACATTATGAGGATGAAAGACTTTTCAGAAAGTTACATTTTGGATCAATCAAATCACATGATCAGTTACTTTCTCTGCTGAAAAAAAGATGTCCTGTAAAAATAAACAAAATGTCTAAATTCAGCTTTTCTTTGTGTGGACCTATAAAGGGGAGGATTAGGCAGGGAACCCCACAGAAGGGTTTGACACTAAAGTTGACATGGTTTCCCCTCGCGTGTGTCATCGTTGCTCTTTCTGTCTCGGAAAGCCGTTGGGCAGATATGCAAAAACAGGCGTTAGGGGTGAAGGAGTAGGGGTGAAAGGGAAACCACTGGACCATTCAGATGGTTGAGTGTCCCTCTCACCCACCCACCCACTTTCTTAGTAAAATTGAAAAAAACATCAGGCATAGTGCAGAACAAATGATTGGTCAAGACTCTCCTCTATACAGTACAGTATGTCATCTCAACACAATGGAGGTTCATTTAAAGGGCCAATGCAGACGTTTTTATGTCAATATCAAATTATTTCTGGGTAACCATTAAGAACCTTACTGTAATAGTTTTCAATTAAAATGGTCAAAAGAATATAAAAGATTTCTCAAACAAGAATTTATTTCCGACTGTCTGGGAGTGCTCTGAGTGCGGAGGGGGAGAAAACTGTTATTGGCAGAGAAGTTTGGAACTCTCGTTGTGATTGATCTATTAACCCTTGTGTAGTCTTTTTTTTTTTTTTTTTTTTTGAATTTTACCCCTTTTTCTCCCCAATTTCGTGGTATCCAATTGTTGTAGTAGCTACTATCTTGTCTCATTGCTACAACTCCCGTACGGGCTCGGGAGAGACGAAGGCTGAATGTCATGCGTCCTCCGATACACAACCCAACCAGCCGTACTGCTTCTTAACACAGCGCGCATCCAACCCGGAAGCCAGCCGCACCAATGTGTCGGAGGCTACACCGTGCACCTGGCAACCTTGGCTAGCGCGCACTGCGCCCGGCCCGCCACAGGAGTCGCTGGTGCGCGATGAGACAAGGAGATTCCTACCGACCAATCCCTCCCTAACCCGGACGACGCTAGGCCAATTGTGCATCGCCCCACGGACCTCCCGGTCGCGGCCGGTTATGACAGAGCCTGGGCGCGAACCCAGGGACATTCTATATGCTCCCCTTGTCCTAAGGGTCAAAAATAATCCGCATTCACTAAACCCCTAAAACAAAACCGCTTCACCCAAATCTATTTTGCATGAAGAAACAACCTGTCATTCATCACAAACTTTGTGAATATTGGGATTTTCCCTCTTCACAATGCAGAAAGACTGCATTTCATCAGGGGACACCACAATTTTTTAAATTATTGCTAAAGGTACTGTATAGGTGTCAACATCAAATCAAATCAAATCAAATTATATTGGTCACATACACATGGTTAGCAGATGTTAATGCGAGTGTAGCAAAATGCTTGTGCTTCTAGTTCCGACCATGCAGTAATATCTAACAAGTAATCTAACAATTTCACAACTACCTTATACACACAAGTGTAAAGGAATGATTAAGAATATGTACATATAAATATATGGATGAGTGATGGCCGAACGGCATTGGCAAGATACAGTAGATGGTATAGAGTACAGTATATACATATGAGATGAGTAATGTAGGGTATGTAAACATTATATAAAGTGGCATTGTTTAAGTGACTAGTGATACTTTTATTACATCCAATTATTAATTATTAAAGTGGCTAGAGATTGAGTCTGTATGTTGGCAGCAGCCACTCAATGTTAGTGATGGTCTTGAGATAGAGCTGTTTTTCAGTCTCTCTATCCCAGCTTTGATGCACCTGTACTGACCTCGCCTTCTGGATGATAGCGGGGTGAACAGGCAGTGGCTCGGGTGGTTGTTGTCCTTGATGATCTTTTTGGCTTTCCTGTGACATCGGGTGGTGCAGGTGTCCTGGAGGGAAGGTAGTTTGCCCCGGTGATTCGTTGTGCAGACCTCACTACCCTCTGGAGAGCCTTACGGTTGTGGACGGAGCAGTTGCCGTACCAGGCGGTGATACAGCCCGACAGGATCCTCTCAATTGTGCCTCTGTAAAAGTGTGTGAGTGTTTTTGGTGAAAAGTCAAATTTCTTCAGCCTCCTGAGGTTGAAGAGACGCTGTTGCGCCTTCTTCACCATGCTGTCTGTGTGGGTGGACCAATTCAGTTTGTCTGTGATGTGTACGCCGAGGAACTTAAAACTTTCCACCTTCTCCACTACTGACCCATCGATGTGGATAGGGGGGTGCTGCCTCTGCTGTTTCCCGAAGTCCACAATCATCTCCTTTGTTTTGTTGATGTTGAGTGTGAGGTTATTTTCCTGACACCACACTCCGAGGGCCCTCACCTCCTCCCTGTAGGCTGTCTTGTCATTGTTGGTAATCAAGCCTACCACTGTAGTGTCATCTGCAAAATTAATGATTGAGTTGGAGGCGTGCATGGCCACGCAGTCATGGGTGAACAGGGAGTACATGAGATGGCTGAGAACGCACCCTTGTGGAGCCCCAGTGTTGAGGATCAGCGGGGTGGAGATGTTGCTTCCTACCCTCACCGCCTGGGGGCGGCCGATCAGAAAGTCCAGGACCCAGTTAGCCCGGGCGGGGTCGAGACCCAGAGTACTATGGTGTTAAATACTGAGCTGTAATTGATGAACAGCATTCTTACATAGGTATTCCTCTTGTCCAGATGGGTAGGGGCAGTGTGCAGTGTGATTGCGTCGTCTGTGGACATATTGGGGAAATATGAAAATAAAAACTTACCTCTGACCAGTTGCTCATCCACTGTTACTTCAGGCCCAGGGTTGTAGAGCTATGGCAGACGCTCCACCCACTTCTCCCAGACCTCTCTTATGGCCGCCAGTCTGTCTCTCACACGTCTTGCAGGTCTTGACTCACGCTTATCAAATCGTAGCATTCTTGAGAATATTTCAATTGCCCTTCCACTCTCTGCCCAGAGACTACATGTAGCCTCGTCTCAGGACCTATACACACCGCTAAGATTAGCAGCTCTATGTAGGCACGCAGGTCAATCTCATCCATCCTTTTCCAGTTGTCTCCATATTTACGGAAACACTCCAAATTTGTCATCTCCAGGATGATTTTTTTCGATGGCTGGTGTGATGAACATGTAGAATGTTGAGGAGATGTCCTGGGCATGGCAACGGCATGTCTTGTGGGCCCTGTGGTCATCCTTATGAAATTTTGTGCTGCCATCCTGCCCTGGTTGTCATATGGTGACAAGGACCATGTTATTTTGCTGTTCTTTGATCAAATTGTCTCTCTTTCAGCTTGGGGGATTTCTTCTTCATCTGAAGATGATGCATCGTGCTCTGGGTTGTATTCTTCCTCATCTTCTTCTTCAGATACCTCCTCCTCTTCTAAATCATTTGTAACGCTTGAAGAGTGATGGGTGTGGAGTCAGACACAGAGAGCTGAAGATTCGAGGGAAAAACGCTTTAATGTCCAAAAACCAGGAACACGTACAAATGGGTGAAGCCAAAACACAGGCGCAAACACAGTCCAAGGACCACTGGTAATAACCCGGACAGCGTAAACCCAACAATAAACAATACACCTCTTACGTACATAGAAACAAGCCCGCACAAACACAAGCGGGCTAATCGAACTTAAATAATACCAACCCAAAAACCCCAACAAGGAACAGGTGAAAACAATTAGACAAAACCAAACGAAAAGGAAAAGGGATCGGTGACAGCTAGTAGACCGGCGACGACGACCTCCGAGCGCCACCCGAACAGGAAGGGGAGCCACCTTCGGTGATATTTGTGACATCATTGTTCTCTTGTTCCTCCTGGACATCTGAATAAATCTGATCTACGACCTGTTGGGCACTGAACCGTGCAGTCATGGCACGAAGAGAGAGAACTGGGGGGACTGTCAACTGCAGCACCTTTATAGCCTCTGACTGTATTCCCCATTAGTAAACAATGCTTTCAAGAAATTTCGATTTTGTCTGAAATGTTGTTTATTTTGTCTGAAATTGTTTTTATTTTGTCACTTGAGTCATGTGTGGGGTCGTGGAGGGGAGATGCTGCACATGCCCAGTAAAGTTTTAATTTTGTCTGAGTTCAATCAGTAGCACACATAGTTTCATTGTGTGTGTGTGTGTGTGTGTGTGTATGTGTGTGTGTGTGTGTGTGTGTGTGTGTGTGTGTGTGTGTGTGTGTGTGTGTGTGTGTGTGTGTGTGTGTGTGTGTGTGTGTGTGTGTGTGTGTGTGTGTGTGTGTGTGTGTGTGTGTGTGGTTTGTAAATGATTTTATAACTGCCGGGTCAAAATGACCCTAAGACAATCTTTGTACCCTGGTGGTGTACAGCTCACATGGGAATATGAACAAAGGTGATGTTTCACTTTTTCTAATGTTGGGGTCACTCTAGGATGAGTAATCAAATTTCAAGTTGAAAAAATATCATTTAGGGTGTTTTCTCTGCTGTTAAACATAGTGGCAGGACATGTTTTACCCTTAAGAGTTAAGTCATTTACCACCTGGTCACCAGCCAAGACGAAACTTCACCCATGCAAGCCTTTTTAGGTCCTGTGTAGATTGTATTTTCAACCAGCAAATATCAGGAAATAACACTGATCAAATGTATTTCATCAGCTGTACAATATGATACAAACTGAATTTTGACTGAACTGGTCCTTTAATCAACATAAATATCTTTGAAAAACAGAGCCTTAAAATTCCAAGCTTCACTACTGTATAACGTATTACTAAAGATGATGCATGCATTGTAAAGAGTGCAAGATCTGACCATTGACCCCACAGTAGTAACCTACATCTCCATATCATTAATTTATCATCGTTTTCACATCAGCCATCTCACACCCACATGAAATGCCGCACCGTCAGGCTAATGCATGTGCTATTTCAGTTAGACAGGTTGTAGCTTGGTTCTATGTTGTGAAAGCCTCTCCAGCCTCTCTAGCGTTCAACATCCTGTCAAAGCAAATGGTTTTCTCTGAGTACTGTACAAAATAGAACCTGGTTGTTTTCCCCACACTAAAACAGTTTGTCTTTTTTAAACATGAAAAATATATATTAGAACATTTCAGTAACCTGCAACTGTGATGTGAGTGGGACAAAAATAATGTTTGTGCCTTTAAGGATAAGATCATAAATATGATTAAAGAGATTACTCTGGTATAACCTGTGTGTTGCTACATTTCAAACTGTCAGTCGCAGCCTAACGCATTATTTTGAAATTAGATAATTAACCAAGATCAATAATTTGCCAGTTCAACTCTGTATACTGTACTAACCAATCATATCTCACGGATGCTCCCATGACAGACCAATCAGGGCCAGATTAGGTTTTAAGAGGAGGGACTGAGAAGAGAGAAGAGTTAACCACCCTTTCCCTTACCTAAACGGACACCCAGCCATCCGTGTCATTCAACAGCCAGGTCACAATGCGTGTAGGGTCGACACTCTCCACAGTGGGTGGGTTGAGTCACTCGTGAACTGGTGAGTCTCTCCATCACACTGAACACTTCTGCTTTACTTCACTTTTCCTCCCTGCATGGTCTCCCAAGCCATTCTGCTCAATTTGACACATTTTCTCTAGATTTCTTTCTATCTTTCTTTCATTCTTTCTTTCTTTCTTTCTTTCTTTCTTTCTTTCTTTCTTTCTTTCTTTCTTTCTTTCACTCACTCACTCACTCACTCACTCACTCACTCACTCACTCACTCACTCTTTCTCTCTAACTCTTTCTCTTCACTATCTCTTCTCTGTTGATCCTGTCATCTAGCTGGTGTCTCTGTGGTTTTTAGCTTCAAAACGTTCCTCGCATGCGACTCCAGCCTTTACATGTGAGTAGAGGAGAGGCCCTCCGGTTTTTCATGTGTTGTCAGAGGATGTTGAAGTTGTGTCAGTGCACACTAGGTTTTCCCCTTAGCTTTATGGGCTATTGAGGACATGTAGATTTGCTTGTGGTAATATTGAGGCCTGCATACTGAGGGCCTAATGTCTGTCTGTAGCCCGCTACTGTATGTGTGATATTCAGTAATCCTATCGCCATCAGTACCTGATTTATGATGGTACTGTCCTATATGCGTATAACCAGGGAAAGTCTACTCATTCAACTTTGTGGATCGATTAGTTTGTATGGATGGTTGCATTGATGGTGGATCAAGCTGTTGTTAAAGGTTCTGCATGTAACATTTCTACCTGCAAATGTCAATAATAATAATGCATTTTACTTCTATGGCACATGTCAGTATCAGTAAAGGAACATACAGTCGTGACTCAAATTATTGTCACCCTGATAAAGATTAGCAAAAAAGACTGTATAAAATAAATAATACAAGCTATGCTGAAAATATTAGAACATGGTATTATTTTTACTAATACAATTGCTCAGAGAAAGATCTTTTGTTTAACAACCAATATTTTCTTTCTCAAAAAGATAGGGGTCATAATGATTGGCACCCCTGTTTTCAATACTCCGGTACCCTCCCTTTGTGAGGACAATGGCTCTGAGTGTTTTTCTCAAATGTTTCATGAGATTGGAGAACACATTGGGAGGGATCTTAGACAACTCCACCATACGAAATCTTTCCAGATCCTTGATATCCTTCGTCTGTGCTTATGGAGTGAGGGCTCTCTTCAATTCAAACCACTGGTTTTCAATGGTGTTCAAGTCCGGAGACTGAGATGGCCATTGCAAAATGTTAATTTTGTGGTCAATTAACCATTTCTTTGTGGAACTTTATGTGTGCTTGGAGTTATTGTGCTATGGCTGGATGACATGAAAGTAAACATCTCTGGCCACGCAAGAAGGATGTGATAAACAAAAATAACTTCATACCTACTGTAAAATATGGAGGTGGATCTTTAATGTTATGGGGCTATTTTGCTTCCACTGGTCCTGGGGCCCTTGTTAAGGTCAATGGCATCATGGAATTTACCCAGAACCAGGACATTTTAGACAAAATCCAGGTTGCCTCTGACAGGAGGTTGAAGGCAGGCTTGGCCAGAGTTAAATTTTCCAGCAAGACAATAACTCCAATCCCAAAAAGAATATATAATGTCCCCTTTTTTTTCCGCATACAATATAGTATTTGTATTATGTATTTTATACAGTATTTTCTGCTCATCTTTATCAAGGGTGACAATCATTTCTGTGATGACTTTATTTTTTTTTTAAATGAACTAATATACAGTAAATAATCAAATTAATGTCAGTGAATATGTTCTATAAATTTGCACCCTATAAAGTATTACTGTACCAATAAAAATAGGGATGAAATGATGATGGAATACATTGTCGATAACTGCTAATCTGTAGTTTCACTGACGCATGAACATCATTGTCATTTTCAAGAAGGGTGGTCAATTTAATTTAATGAACTTAAAGCAGTTGCTTCTCAACAATAAGAAATTCAAAATTTTGATTGCGGGATCCCTCATGTTGTGTAGAGAAAGTTTAGCAAAAAAATTGACATGACGCAACGTGGAGCCGTGGTATGTTGGCCATACACCATACACCCATGAGGTGCCTTATTGTTATTATAAACTGTTTACAAACGTAATTAGAACAGTCAAAATAAATGTTTTGTCATATATACCACAGCTAAGGGCTGTTCTTGGCATGACGCAACGCGGAGCCATGGTATAATGGCCAATATACCACAGCTAAGGGCTGTTCTTAGGCATGACGCAACACGGAGCTGTGGTATATTGGCCATACACCATAAACCCCTGGGCTGCCTTATTGCTATTTTAAACTGGTTACAAACGTAATTAGAACAGTCAAAATAAACGTTTTGTCATACCCGTGGTATACAGTCTCATATACCACGGCTTTCAGCCAATCAGCATTCAGGGCTCGAACTACCCCGTTTATAATATGATATAATCTATAATAATACAGAGGTCATGATTATTTCCTAAAGCTACAGATTAGGGGTACTAGCAGTGTAGCTGCAGGAAACGTTCAAGAGACACACAAACAAAAGTACGAGAGAGCAGGCATCGACCCATTCAGCAAACAAACCACATTTAGGGTGTTTAGTAATATGTAAGCAAATAAAGGAATGTATTACTTAAAATACTGAGTTCATACTTTTGGGAGTGGAACTGACACTTTGTTTGACTATGTGTGTGTTGGAAAGAGATTAAGCATCAATTACAGTAACGATGATATTAACGTGCTGTCATTTCAGTACCATTTCAGTCTACTTTCGATCTTATCCACTGTCGCCGTCGGCGGACAGAAATGGAGTTACTGTACTGAGCAGAGGTTACTGTGCCAAAGTGCTCCATGGGACAGTTCTCTCAGAGACAGGTCAGCTGGAGGGGCAGAACAGAGGATACACAACCACACATCACTGACCACTTGAATATTTTAATGAAGGGGGGTTTAATGAGTTAAAAAATAAAGTTCATTTGAACCTGTTTTGCAGTAGTGTAAGTAAGTGGGTTTTTTTTAGTATCTGTTCTTCACTATTTATATTTTTGACTACTTTTACTCCACTACATTCCTTAAGAAAATATGTATGTTTTACTCCCATGCATTTTCCCTGACATCGAAAAGTACTCGTCATATTTCAAATGCTCAGGCAGGACAGCTATATGGACCAATTCACGCATCTATTAATATAACACGTTGTTATCCCTACAGCCTCTGATCTGGCTGACTAAACGCAACTACTGCGTTTGTAAATGATGTCTGCGTGTTGGAGCGTGCCCCTGGCTCTCCGTAAATAAGAAAACCAAGAAATTCTTGCCACCTGGTTTGCTTAATAAAATGAATTTTTATGCACAGCATTTACTTATACTTTTTACTTTCACTCAAGTATAACAATTTAGTACAGTTTTCCACCATTGTAGTTAAGTACATTTAAAACCAGATACTTTTAGACTTTTACTGAAGTAGTATTTTACTGGGTGACTTTCACTTTTACTTGAGTCATTTTCTATTAAGGTATCTTTACTTTTACTCAAGTATGACAATTGAGTACTTTTTTCACCACTGCTGTTTAGTAGGACTGTGCACAATATAGCACAGAACTACGGTTGACCCACTGTAAATTGACGTGACCCCGTTTCTTTTCGACACAATCCTGTCATATCAAGACTCACTACTGCATGTTCCAATAGTACAACTTGATTTATGCCACATACAGCACACTGTTACAACTGTAGATGCCTATCTAAACCAAATTACAGTACACTATAGGTTGTTGTTGATCAAACAAACTTGTCGTCTGTCTGTGAAGCCTGTGTGTACTGGCATTAGTCATAGTGTCATATTCTGAGGAGGTTTGTGGCTTCTGAGCGTATACCTGAGAGATTCATTTCAAAGCTGACATGAAACATAACATTTCCACACGTCAACCAGACATACAGCCTCCGCCACTTATTTTTACTACAGAGGTCAGATATAAGACGTGCTAAAAACATCTGTGAAATATGCTGTACTTCATCAACCACAGAATTGACATAGACCTTTTAAGCCACAGATTGCTACACAAGGATTTCAGGGGAAATGGACTTAAAGATAATATCATGAATGGAAATAATTTAACACAACATGTTCTTGAGATTCATTTCAGTTCATGCTGCAGACTGTGAAATGCCACTCAATATTTATTGATATGTAACATGATCGACATATCAATTGCTCCTGTAATGTTGAACTTTTTAAGTCGTTCTTGCATTGTGTCTGTCCCTTTCGGGCTATGAATTTCCAAAACCCTAGTAACCAACAGCACGTTATCAACCTAACCTACGTCAGCAGGTGATATGATCTGCCCGCTGAGTTTCCAACCCCCTCTTCTCTCACCCCTGATAGCTTGATGGAAAAACTCTAAGAACCAGAGGCGTGGGATATAATCTATTTATCACAAACTCAATCTCTGAAATTTACCTATTTATACAAATTAATTTTCCAACTTGCTATCTGACAATTTTTATTTCTCAGAAACATAACAAAAAATGACCACATTTAGATAATTTCACTCTCCTTTTTCCTATAGGTTGAATGGCGTTGTCTCAAACAGTTTCTAAACCATCTACTATTCACCTGCCCATCTCCTCTTCCCATCACTCCTCCCTTCCTCCTCCAGACCTCCAAGATGGTCCGAGTTCACAACACCCAGTACTCCCTCTTCCTGCGCCAGGCAGATGTCCTGCGTCGCTCGGGGACGCTGTGTGATGCTGTCATCTCAGTGGAGAGCCAGGTGTTCAGGGCCCATCGGCTGGTGCTGGCCTGCGCTAGCAAAACCCTGGAGCATCAGCTCACCCTGCAGGCTGCATACTCAGACCAGCCTGATCACCTCGACCAACCTTACCACTGTAGTCTGGAGCTCCTCTCTCCACAAACATTCCAGCAGGTCCTGGACTTTGCCTACACCGAGACCCTGGAGGTCCCTGTGGATGATCTGCCCCAGCTTCTGAGGGCCGCCAAGCTCCTGGAGATGCATTCCCTGGAGGAGCAGTGTCGCAGCCAG